>NC_073745.1:14052757-14360919 GCF_029784135.1 Toxorhynchites rutilus septentrionalis | reverse complement strand
TTGGTTTACATTATAATATAATACTACATTTCAAGTGATCAACCTAGGGTTCTACATCTTTAAGTTGTAATGTCAAGTTTTGTAATGATTTGTATCATATACATTATTCGATTGTTTCATATTCCTATTGTAAAATCATGCCTAAACTTTTCTAGTTTTTTGTTATCTTTTTTTTTTACATAAATCTTATAAGATACCCTCCCCAAATTATTTACATTATCCCAACTTACACAACTTATCTAACTGGAAATAAATATATCTACCCAAACCCAAAGCCGTTACCTTGAAAGGTAACGACTAGGAAGTCAGGTAGCATAATCATACAGATTTTGTATTATTCCGTGTGTTGAGAGAGCGCAACTCTGTTCAAATTTCATACAATTGTTATTGATAATTTCATCCAAGGTTTTAATCCCGGCCAGTTGATGTATCTCTGAATTTCGCGTTCTAGGAGGAGAGTTTAGAATCATACGAAGAATTTTGTTTTGTATGCGTTGAAGTTTTAATTTGTGTGTTGGAACACAGCACTCCCAAACGGGCATCGCATATGCGATAACTGGAAATATTATTTGTTTGTATACTGCAAGTTTATTCGTTAGAGATAATCGAGAGTACCTATTGATCAGGGGATGATGACCTGATTAAAATGTTGCATCTTGTGTCTGTTTTGTCAATGTGTGCTCTGAAGGTAAGCTTTCGATCGAAAGTTAAACCCAGATACACTACTTCTGAAGACCATTCAATACTATTGCCATTAAGACTGAGTGTCATATTTTGAGGAGGAACAAGCTTAGGAGTGTTCTTGTGAGGAAACAATATGACTTGTGTCTTTGCGGCATTTATGCATATTTTCCAATTATTGAAATATTCAGACAAAGCGTCTAACCCTCTTTGAAGTTTAGATCTTAGTTCTGTGATACTTCTGCCCTTGTAAATGATGGCAGTGTCATCTGCAAATAGTGATAGTTTCCCATCAGATGGGAGTGCGGGAATATCTGAAGTGTAGATATTGAAAAGAATTGGTCCCAAGATGGATCCTTGAGGAACACCTGCATTCACGATGAATTTCTCTGATAAAATATTGTTTATAGAAACATTGAACGCTCTATCAGAAAGATAAGTTCTGAAGCTTGTAAATGAGACCATTATGCCAAACATTATCAAATGCTTTTTCAACATCAAGAAGTGCCATGGCAGATGATTTTGAAACTGACTTGTTTCGTCTGATTATGTTGTATACTCTACGAAGCTGGTGAATGGTAGAGTAGCCTTTTCGGAATCCAAACTGCTCATCCAAAAATATATTGTGCTCATCTGCAAAAGCAAGAATGCGCGTTAATATAATTTTTTCGAATACTTTCGAAAATGCTGGGAGAAGGCTAATTGGTCGATAGCTCTTTGAAGAAGAAGGATCTTTTCCGGGTTTTAGTATCGGGATCACTTTTGCCAACTTCCAACTCGAGGGGAAGTAGCCAAGTGATAGACATCTGACAGACGTCATAATTTCATATAAGTTGTTACTAAGATGTTTCAACTCAATGTTAAATAGTGGAGGCGATCTGGTGTAGTGGTAACATCCATGCCTCTCACGCTAAAGGTCACGAGTTCAATTCTCTCTCCCGACATTCTTCCAAAAATGGAAGCAAAAGTGACGAACCAGCCAAATGAGTTGAAAGTCACTATAATACAGATAAAAAAAAAAAAAAAATCAATGTTAAATATACTATCGAAGCCGGGGGCCTTCATATTCTTCAACGAGCGTATAACCGAGATAACCTCTGCAGTCGAGATGATTTCGTTCTCTTGAGGTACAGAATGGATATTGTCAATAGCCCTTACAGTATCATTCGCCGAAGCTTCAAATGGACTTGTAATGTTCTGGCAAAGATTGTGTGAACTAGCGAAATGGTTGCCAATTGCATTAGCCTTTTCGGTAGGTGTTATGTTCTGAATTGTAGGTTGAAGAAGAGGAGGAATAGGATTTGACTTGGTCTTGAGAATTTTAGCGAGCTTCCAAAATGGCTTGGAGTTGTTCGGAAGTTTACTAATATCTTTTGCGAATTTTTTGTTACGGAGATCAATCATTCTGGCCTGGATAATCTTGGTTAACTGATTATACTGTCGTTTCCTCTCTCGAATACCAGTACGTTGGTACTGCCTTCGATAGAGGTTCCGAAGTCTAATCAAATGTTTAGTAATTGGATCAATTTGAACAGAGTTACTCACCTGAATCGTTTCTGGGATGTGGTTTGGGCGAGCCTCAATAACTGCAGTTTGAATACAGCTGACTGTTGCTTCGATATCTTCGGGAGATTCAATATTGTTGTCGATAACAAGTTTTTGGATCAAAAAGTAACAAGTATATAACGCGTAGACATTTTATCTTTCGAATGAAGTGTTTATCATACCATTTCGTTCAGTCGTTTAGGAGCTATTAACGCTCAAAATCTCGGTCTCCGGCGTAACGCTTTCGTTTCCGAAACTTGAACGCATTGCCAGGGGCAATAAAATTTCGAGGCAAGTGTCATCTGTGAAAAGTGAAAAGCGCTCGCACTGAGCCGAGCCTTCGCGAGTGTGTCACCGCATCGAACAACAGCGAAGTAGGCGACTTCGGCGCGTCAGTCGAAAATATAAGCGCCGTTACCTAGGCATCAACCAAAATCAAGCTCCCCCCGCTGGTGGTGAAGGCGGTCGCTCTTAACAAACTCATCGGCGAATTCGCATCGATGGGCGTTACAGCAGAGTACAAGCTGTGTGGCATAATTCAGTCTTTTTCCAAACAGTTAACATTGTTTGTTTTCCGTCACCATAAGGGCTTCGTGGGTGCCTTTGAGAATGCATCAATGCATTAAACTGACGTTATGGCGAAGCAGGCGTTAAGATTGTGCGCCACAAAAATATTCGGGGAAAACCAAGCATTTTGAATGTCTTACTAGAATGTTAAAAGTTATTTGGGTTCGCGTGCCGGTCGCAAATATGCCTTCAACTAGGATTGCATTTGCGCTAATCTTGATCATAATGAAGCAATGCAACTGTTTTCGAGGTTGTTGATATTAACAAAAGAGTTTATTTCGCTTGTTTAGTCACCAAGAAAGTAAATGTCTTTCTGGAATTATGTATGTGATTAGGTTTCGCTTGCCAGTAACAAAACTTCCTCCCCTAAGGGTGACAGCGGCGCTTCTCTCGAGCATGAGGTGTAATGCAACTTTTTTCGAGGCCAGTAATATTAACAGAAGCATTTCTTTTGAGAATAGCGCAAAATGATGAGAAGTGTTTATATTCCTAGTAGTTTCAAGCCACCAATGTAATGGCTTTGTTTGCATGCTTGTTTGGCACTTTATTTACGTTGCACGAACGATGCCTAGAGGTGCGATTTCACTGAGGCAATACTAAATAACATGTAGCATGATATTTGATACTTGCAAGTGTTGTCATTGTTGTTGTTTCCATGCGGTGCCAATGATATATTGATGTAGTTATTAGATATGGAATAATGGTGCATGTATATAATCGACTGTAGCCGAGTCTATGTCAATTGCGAAAAAGGCCACCGGAATAGCGTTCGAGGTAAATTTTTCAATGCATTGACATTGAGACATACGATCAGTGTATTGTTTTGCGAGGGCAAGAATGAATCATCAATCAATTGTCGTCAACTGATTCTACAATGAAAAAACCATCTCAGATATTATTCTACTAAGCAGTTGTTTCTAAAATTTCACAACATTATATAATAATATCCGAAGGTATGAACAAGCGACTTATATAAAATAACAGCGTAGTTCTACGTCAACAATGCGGTCGTATCTTGGACACAACCTCCTATAATTTTTAGACTTATTAGGGCCAAAGTTTCTTATCGTAGTGGAAGGTATTTATGTTCGAAAGAGAGGCGTTATAAGCTTATATTTTTATATTAATTACCTTTATTATCATATGTTATACTGTCAGTCACAGGGGACTGACGAAGCCTGAGCGAAAACTCGGTGTCAGTCACCGGTGACTGACGTGGCAGTCAACGTGTTAATCAATGAAATGTTCTACGATTGGACCCATGAAGGTACGCTTAATAAGAAAACGTGAATGTTTAAAGGTATTGATAACATAAACTCTATTTAGGGCGGGACAAAGTTTGCTGGGTCAACTAGTTATATGAGTTTCTTAAAAATCAGTGAGACAAGTCATCCGAAATGTAAATTAATAAAAAGTGTAGTTAAAGTTAAGTTAATAAAAGTATAAAAGTCAAATTTTGAAGGTTTTTTAGGATATCTTACATTTCCTAACTTTATATTTAGGTATCAATTCCATCAAACTGCGCTCCTATCCATTTTGTGCGAGAAAAGTGTCACTCGTCACCCGGGATTTGAAACCTATATAAATCGGATATTTCCAGCAAACGCTCTGGCAGGGTCTCTTCTCCAAATGCCCATGTGTTCATTGTACGATTCATCGATATGCGCTTGTCATTCTGCTTTCTAACCTTTTCTTTGAAATCCTGATGTAATACCAAATATCAGAATGGTTTGATTTCTGTGAGATTTTGCACTTTAAAGTCTCTCGACATATCAACGATTCGATCTAGTGTGGTTTGGTTTGACAACCGTCAACCGCTGTCAGGCAATGATAAGATATGATAGAACTCGTGAAGAACAGTTCTTAGTCCGTTTAAAAAAAAGTTCTAGTTCTAGTTTTTTTTCATCCGTACTGCGATCACCTGCGGTCCTGTCGACCGAAAACCACGGGTTGGGAACCACTGTGACAAGGAAATAGCGGTTCATTAAAATCCATGTTCATGAAATGATTCATATGCTACAGTACTACAAAACTGATATATTTTGCCACCATTCATGTCGATATAGTAAATAACTCAAAAACTCGTTCAAAAACAGGAAGTGGGTTATATCTATGGTATAACCGCAAGGGTGACGTAGGACTATCGTTGATTTAGAGATCATTTGTATGAAGTTGAATCTGAATTCATTCTGAATGAATGAATATTTGGAGAACTTCGAAAACGAGAGCGTTGGAGGCACAAGGTTTTATGCATCCAATATTGGATACGGAAATATCCTATTGATGGAGAAGAATAATCTTCAGAAGCTATCCTGTTGATTGCGATTGATTGAAAAATCACAAAACCTAATGTATTTGGTCACAGTGTTACATGGATAGAAAACATTAAAATAAACTCTTTCATATGAATGTAATTTTAAATTCCCAGAGGAACTGGCAGATTATTTTCAGTAACGATTAGATATTTCCACATTTTCCTCGATACTGGAAGCCCACCAGTGGTTAATGCTAACTCGATAACCATCTGTTAATAGCACTTGATTGAAACATATTTGGTCACAGTGTTACATGGATAGAAAACATTCAAATAAACTCTTTCACATGAATGTATTTTTAAATTCCTAGAGGAACTGGCAGATTATTTTCACCACAACAGCGACAACATGCTCCAATCGCTGTTCAATTAGAACTGAGTGGATTTCCGAGCGGCGCTCGCTTATATACCGATTGGTGATTTCAATAGCCTATTTTGAAAGCAAATTTAATACTATTGAAACAAGTTTTTGGATCAGAAAGTAACAAGTATAGAACGCGTAGACATTTTATCTTTCGAATGAAGTGTTTATCATACCATTTCGTTCAGTTGTTTAGGAGCTATTAACACTCAAAATCTCGGTCTCCGGCGTAACGCTTTCGTTTTCGAAACTTTGATTTTACACCCCGGTATAGAAATGAAAGACGTAGTCCTACGTCAAAAATGACTCATGTCAGCACTAGCAACACTGATGCTCATCACATTTCTTGCCTCCCAACCACTAAAGCTCACAGTTAACTGAAGATTTTTGGTTTATGAGACTCGTTACGATAAATACGCTCTGGAGCTACTCCTCCTCTAGCAAGCACTGCTCGGAAAGCAGCAGCATGGGAAACCAAAAGCATCCAAGCGAGGCAGCTCTAAGATCTCTCAAAGGCAAGCGGCAAAAAGTGAGGCTGTGTTTACATCTGTCGCCGTCATGCCGTCGCTGGTGCGTTTTTGTACCTTCCCGGAGATCGGAGGGAATAGTTTTGCCCATATCGTGTACTAAATAGCACATTCCTCCTGACCGCGCGCGTGATGGGAGGGCAGAACTGTTTGCGTTGTCGTAAAGTGCGCGCAATGAGCCGTAAATGGGAAAATAGTTCTACTCCGGGTATCAGTTGCTCGTGGAAAATGCGGATGCCATCCTGCTGGGACACATGGGTGCGACCCAACAACAGCAACAAAAACGGAATCGCTCGGTTTTGATGAGTTTCGGACGGGCGGCAGCAAAAACTGAAACGAAACTTGATTTGTGACACACGGTTACACCGATGAGAAGTGGAAAACAAGTGTTGCTGACAAGTTGACGAGGCCCACGATAGGGTTGTAAATAGGAGTGATTCGAGGTGGCATTGAAATGTAATTATTGTTGAACCAAATTTAGGTCTAGAAAAATCGCACACAAATTTCCAGTGGTCCGAAAAGTTTCATCTCATTTCAGGACCTCAATGGAATTTCTGTATTGTGCGTTACGCATGTTGTATACTTGTAGGCGTTACATCACTTATCGTTTGCACATTTATATTTCAATCAACCAATTTCGTTGTTATCGTGGTTGGATATACAAACCAAACGATTGCATACCCCTCAGGGGCATTTATTCTACTAATTTGTTTCTGGAAAGAAACTCATCCCAAAATCAAACGAAATAAATTATTCATTCGCTATTTCAGTTTATCAGACCAACCAGTTTGAGAAATTGATAACATTGGTAGCAGAATCGGAACAAACGGCAAGCGAGAGTTTCTAGTTATGTTCCATTAAAACCGAAACATTGTAGAAGTGCCCTGAATTTTTAATATCATCTTCTGTCGGAACTTTATCCCTTTGGTGCTTTTCGAAAACAAATTTTATTATCTTCCAGAGCGCTACTGGGGAGGGGAAATTTCAAGGAAAAAACGTAAAACTTTCCTGTTAGCTGACAAAATATGCTACTTTCAAAGGATCCCGTTCGAGGCATCACTCTCCCTACTTCATCCACCAACCAAGGCCAGCGGCATCACATCAAAGTGCATGGTGTTAACAACTAAGTTAGTGTTTTGTACTAAACTCAATTAAACACTTGCAACGACGAAAGTTATTCTCACCTCTCGCTGCTTGTCACTTTACAGCGACATGACAAACGACGAGGAGGAACTTTGCCTTCTGCCACTTGCCAACCCTTCGAGTAGCGTCATGGTATTCGTTTTCCACCCTCACCTCTTTTCACCCGAAGGTTTTGATCAAATAAGTGAACTTTAACGAAATGCAACTTTCCACAACTCGACACCGTCGATGCAAACCGAGTGGGATGGCTCTATCTAATACATTTGATTATTTCGCGTTATAAGTGAATATGTGGGTTTTTCGGGATTGCATGTTCGCTGATAACAAAGCCGTGATGGATTAAAACCGAGAGAAATTGGAGCCCTTCGGATGTGCGCCTAACACTACGCGATGAAAAATCTGACAACAGGAAGGAACGAAGTCGTGGAACCGCCTTCAACCTGCATATGAGCTGCTTTTATCGAAATTCAGATGAATACTACCATGGTTGCGATTTCCGTTGGGAATAACGAAAATAGAAAGATATATCAATGCCTGTGAATACGAACGCCAACGTAAGAGAAACACACTCAGTCGTAAGATCGAGTATGATTTGCTGTTGGATCCTTGGAGGAATGCTAAAGCAGTTGACACGGGAATGTACGACTCCACGCGCAATATTCCGAACACTTAGGGGTCAAAATTGCTCCTGAGGATTGCGATTAGAAATTGTGGTCCTGCCTGATGCTTTTTAGGGTGGTAGTATGAGACAACTAGTTCTAATAACGAATGTTTGAACGGCAAAATTATGGAATATTTTCGATCCGGAGAAACTATGGCGTGTCACATGAGGTTCTGAGAAGCAATGATATCTTCAGAATTAGTCGATCCTCTTACGCGTACCCTTACAAGAGACATTCGTCTGTAGAACTCTGTTCGGCTTGCGAACGGTGCTAAACGTGAACAACTGTCGGACAAGTACAGTGAAATTTTTTTAGTACAGTAAAACCTGTTTTTGTGCGATTTTTTTTGTATGGTGTATGAAAAGAATCATATTTGACGAAGTTATCGTCCATTTAGTTTTTTTTCGATGGTTTCGTTCACGTTTCGACATGCAACTAAAAGCACAAAACAGCCACGCGCAACCAAACAGGCAACATATCGCATCGCAAAGCAGGGAAATAAAGGGAAATTGAACGGTGAATGGCGCGGATTTGGGTTATTTTCTGGGAGGAAACTTTTTTCATGCGGTCCCTATCTACCTCACAAAAAAAAATCCAAAATGTGTACCGAACACGATTTTTTATAGCTGCTGGTGAAGTTTTGCACGATTTTCTTATGCGACTTTTTTTGTGCGGTCCCTATCCCCCGCACAAAAAAAGGTTTGCCTGTATCTCAAATCAGAAATGTTGGCCAAACTCAAGACGAAAATCGAGCTAAATTTCGCTGCTCTTATCAGCTTTTTCTCGCTTTCTAAGCAGAGTTCTAATATGAGTAGACTTACCACATGAAGATTTTTGTTTAGCCAGAAATGTTTGACCTTTACTGATCGGGGATTTATTTACGACTGACTCTGTTCCCTTGTTGTGTTGAATTATAGTCGTAGCATCGCCCAGGAGCTAAATATCGACCGTAAAACAGTTTAAAGCCATTTGTGCAAAGGTTCATAAAAAGCTCGATGTTTGGGTGCGACACAAATGATCACCAAAAAAACATAATGGATTGAAATTCCATCTGTAAAGCTTTGGCCAAACGGATTGTGATCGACCCATTTCATAACGCGTTCGTCGCCCCGTCACCCAGATATGGGTGACACTTTCCTAGTTCAAATTGAATAGGATTTTTAAAATGAATTTGACTGTACTTTTCTTTAATTTATAGTACGTATCGTTTGTAGTGCAGTTTTTTAAGGAATCTATATTATATGACTTTAGCATGTGTCATTGTAGTCAATTCGTCTTCAAATTGTCTACATTGTCTACAAACTAAATCTACATTCAATAGTTCATCCAAAAGTTGGGCCCCGCAAGAAAATCAAAAGCGTCGCGTTGGGCGATGAACGTGATAAACGGATGACTGGGGAGTAGAGATGGATCACATACGAAAATATTGTGCGAAAACGATCGTATACAAAGCGTGGTGAAGCAGCTCAAATGGTGGCCAAATCAGTACTAACGGCCTCGAAAGGTTACTGTATATTTGGTGGGACTTGTAAGGAATCTTTCATTATGAGTTGCTTCCGTATGGCTAAACACTAAATTCAGATCTCTACTGTCAACAATTAGACCGTTTGGAGATGACGATTGACTTTCTGAGTGATAAGAAATTGGGATCAAGAGATAGTGAAAATCGATTACTAGAGTTTTTCGACAATAAGGACAAAAAAATCTATGAGATAAGTATTATGAGGCTACCTTAAAAATTACAACAACGGTGCATATTTGACCCAAATCGGATAATCCGAAGAATCTTAAATAAAGTTTTGCATTTCGCGCAAAAATAATGGATTTCTTTTTCCCCAACCTAATATAATTAGGGAATTTACGTATAATGTCAACAACCATATCCTGACAACCGTGTAAACTTGTGATGGAATGGATTGTGGCAATGGTCATCGAATATTCGGAAACTTCGAGGAATGATAATAAAGCTAAGATTATGCTGAAAAATCAGATTAATCGTTTCAATACAAAAATCAATACATATTTTCTGAAAAAAAAAACTTAATGAAAAGTTTTTTTTTGTTCATTATCGTAATCCTGCTGATGTTTAGAGGAAACAGCTTGATGCCATTTATATTGACTTCGCTGAAGCATTTGACAAGGTTCCACACTGTTTGGAAATCATGAAAATAGATCAGTTAAGATTATCGAGTTGGACTACCGATTAGCTTAGATATTTCTTGAGCAACCGTTTTCCTCTTGTGAAGCTTGGTTATTTGCGATCAAAGGCGATCACGTCAGATGTCCTTTAAGGTGGTATTCCAGTTTAGATGTGCGAATTTCGTATGTTTTTTTCGAGCTTCGCAGAAATAAAACAAAGAATATTTTTACCATTCATTAGATCATTATTTATTCATCTATCTTTTGACAATAAAACAAAAATTGAACGGAAAAATATTCATAATTAAAATAGTTACAAGCCGATGAAGTGATGGTGCAAAAAAAAAAAGTGCCATGGCGTAAGCGATTCCAGCCCTTCTGGTTAGAGGGGGAGGAGGGTTGTTTTGAGCTATGAATGATTTTAATATTAAATTAAACTTTTGAGTTTGATTTTCTAATAGTACATTTGAAATGTTATTTTTCATGAATGGTTCATTTATTTTCGAACAACTTTGACAAACATATTATTTTAATCAAACATCTGGTTTTTGAGTTATGATTTTTTGAATGAAAGATCAATGATTTTGAATATGCCCTTTCGAATAATTAGTCGGATCAGCGACCGGCTGATTTGGAGTGAAATTGCTCAATAATAAAATTAGAATATTATGTTTTTTTTATTCATGTGATAGAGCATACATAAAGATTGTTTTATATAAATTCGACAACCGGTTCCCGCATGTACGGTACGTTCAGTTAAAAAGATTCCGATACTTTCTGATCATAGTATAATGCCTAAACTTCTGAAATATGAAGATTTTTTTTTGTTTTTTTTTCAAATTTCTAGACTAGAATACTGCCTTAAGGGAGCATACTGAGACCTTTCAAATTATATTTACTGGTTTGATGGTTTGAAGATCTTCAGGGGCATTTCTACGTCTCGTCTTCAATTGCTTGGCACTACAAGAAGACAGTAATCTGCTACAAAGGTGGTACGTAGTAAATGGGATGTCCGCTAATATTAGCAAGTGAAAAACTATTGAATTTACCTGTCGTCAAATCGCCACAAATAACATCATGTTGTAAATGTGGCTATAGTATCGATATAGCTATCGAACGTACAGATTCGATTTGCGTCCTTGGAGTAATCGAAGACACAAAGCTTCTTCTCACGACTATATTTTTATGACTGTTGCCAACGCAACACAATAGGATTCGACGGTGTATGCTCATTAAAAGCCTGACCTTTTGGTATGTGACTGTCTCTTTTGGGCCTCGTACTACACCTGTGAGGATTTCAATATCAAGTGTACAGAGAAAATTAATATGAAACGCATCCTGAAAATAAATCCATTTAAAAAAAAAATTCGAGGGGTTGTATCCGAGACACGACCGCTTAGGACGTAGGACTACGCTCTTTTTTTAAATTTGTTGTTTTATAATTTCGGATATTATTTGCGAATACGTCGAAATTTCATAAATAACACTTTAGTAAAAAGTTCCGGGATCCCAGAAAAGGCTTAATGGCTTGCGTGGTTTTATAGAATCATTTCGAGAATCAACGATTCTTTCTTACCTTTGCGAGAATAATTCACTAATTGGTCATATGTCGCAATTTGTTTCTTTATAGGGGAGAACTTTACAAAACGCATCGGTGAGGTAAAATGGTCCAAGCCATCAATTGTGAAAAATCTTTAGATTAGTCATGTGAAATGATATATTACTTTACTCATTTCAGTTCGCAGTAATCTCTTCCACATATTCACAGTACACAAACATACCCATCATAATAAAATAAGATACAAATTGAGAAAAACTAATGCATCTGCCTTTTCTGTAAATATTCATGGTTGCTTGGTAATATTTTGCGGTTAGTCAATGTTTAAATATCAGGATATACACTTTACCTCCACAACGAATCATTGAACTTTATGATCACACTTAAAAATCACACCAACATGTCATATTTTACAAGAATTTTGCCAAAAATTGTGAAAGCAATAATTGGGGCAGTATGCACCGGTAAAAATATTCGTTACATAGGTTATAAAAACAAACGTTCGTTTTGACCAATGCCCTGGCATGTAACCATTTTTTTGTGGTTCACACAGAAAATCATAAGCATAGTAATTACTCCAAGCCGCACTCACATTACGGAACAAACAAAAGGAATTTGACAGCACGACTGAATTGACCACAATCACATCACAATCAATCACAATCACGAGAAGAACAAAAGAAATCTGTACGCTTGAGCCCTTTCTATGCAGCCTACGCTCAATTTGTGTTGGTTGGGATAGGGATGTCAGCCCTTTGGTTCTGACTTTCTCTCTTCGCTTTGATGATATTAGTTGCATAGTGGGTCTAATTGATTGCATAATGTTATAAAATTGCAACAAGTTTATTGGTTTTACACTATTTATTTGAAATTTTATTCATGTAATGAATTTTCAATAAGCTGTGTCTAGTATCGAATATGATTTTTTAATGGAATATAACAAATAGAAGTACTTTTATTAACTCATCGATAACAAAAACATATTGAAATTTCGGGCATCCTGCAAGCCCACTGTGTGCGCTGTGTTCGTTTGTTTTGATACGTCTAACCAAGTTGTTATGATGCGTTCTGTCCATGGATTATGGCATTTCACCCAACCCCATGTTCTGAACTGTCGGTGGAAATATTAAAAAATCCTTGCAAATTCGAGTATGTTATATCAAATTACATCAGGGATATAATTAGCAGTGATGGAAGAAGTATTCTAGATGTTAAACAGCATGAATCAATTAAAAAGAAGTGCGGTTAATGACTGATTTGCTTAAATGGTGCGTTTTGTACCACTCTCCCCTATCAGAGATCGAAATGCTCGCCGATTTGAGACGAAAAATATCCGTTTTCACCCACAGGGAAAAATAGCTGAGAATATAGGAGGCGAGAGAATGTTATACGCTCACTTTGATTCTCGCGAGAAACGCAAAGCCGATTTTTATTTTTCGGTGAGTTATGATTGCCGAAAAATGGTTTCGTTTTCAGTGACTCCTTGAGGCCGATAATGGTTTTTCACTTCTTCAGTACAGCTGAAAATATGCGGCAATATTGGGTTTCATCGTGAAGTGAACATGAGATGGATTAATATTTGTACAATTCAGACGCTGTCCAAATGCAGATCGTTTGGACGCTGTCCTAACAGATTAACGTTGGTAAAGTTAGCTATGATTTTTCGTTGCAAAACAAGCCAAACACTGATGGCTAGAAGCGACCTATAATCATTTGCACTCTTTTTTCCGGATGGTTGTGTTAATTGCAATGCCACATGTACTTCAAGTGAAATATTCGATTGAGATTGAATCTAGAATGACCCCCAGATATTTGAAGCTATGCACCCTTTCGATGGATACATTTGATATCTGGGGATCAGGACATGTTGTTATTTTCTTTCTAGGTGAATGGAAAAACATGTATTTGGTGTTCGCCAGTTTGAGTGACAATAGATTTGCCTGAAAGCAATCCACAAGGAGAGCCAGATCATACTCTATATATGTGACACTCTGGTTCCCGGATCCGGGCTTGGGTAAAATAGTGCTGTATCGTCAGCAAACAGTTTTGCAGTCCCTTTTAGAGGTAGACTGCCAATGTCGTTCACATACAACAAAAGTAACAGGGGTCCAATATTGCTGCCTTGAGGTACCCCTATATTTATGGAACACAATATGCTTTTGGCATTGTTTACTGCAACATATTGCTGCCTACCAGTTAAGTAACTGCGCACTAAATCATTAGCTACACCTCGGATTCCGTAAGTGTTCAGCTTATTCAATAGTATATTATGATCGATTGTGTCAAAGGCTTTTTTAAGGTCTAAAAAGTGTGCGCCAACCATCATCTTTCGATCAATACCACTAATGATTTCGTCTACAAGCTCAGTGACTGCTGTTGTTATACTACAGCCTCACCTGAAACCGTACCGAAATTTATAGAAGACTTTATTTATATCGAGGAATTCGCACAATCTGTTCACATCTGTATGTTCACATCTGTACATAAATGATCTTTTGACAAACGAATAAGATTACCCTGTGTTGCTGAACCAGAAGAAATTTGAAGCGGAAGAAAGTGGTAACACAGCAACCGTGATGTGTGATGTTCCTTCTCCACTATTACTAAGCTGAGTGGCAATGTGCGGGAAGTCGGCAAAACAGGTCTTCAAGCTGCTCAAAACGCTTTCTAATTATGAACGATTTATGTTCCATACACCGAAACAGCTGATGTGTAAACTAAACCAAGAGAGAGGCGCATCCATGCCGTTCGTGAACGCGTTCGGCGTAATCCTGTTGGCAAACAAAAGCGTTTAGCAGTCGAAATGAATGTTTCCAAACGCAGCACAAGTCGTGTTTGCGTGAGAATTTACAGCTTAGTGCGCACCTGCGATGTGTGATCCATTTATTGACGCCCAGATTGGAACAATATCAATTGGATCGATGCGATAAAAACATCTCTAAAACGGTTCAAAAACATGGCAAGCGGCAAACATATCAGACTTTATCTTCACAAATAATTGGCCATTTGGTTGCCCAGAGCTCAATCCACTGGATTATTCATTTTGATCTAAGTTGGAGGAGCGTTTCTGTGCGCATTCTAATCGAAATTTGCAATCATCAAAGAATTCTATCAAGAAGATAGCACTTCTTGCATCTTCCACTTGCAGCAATCCATGCAGCGATTGACTATATATTCAAACGTTTACGACTCTGTGAATAATTTTGCCTTAAATGTTAAATGAAAGATTTAACCGTTTATCTAATTTTTTTCTCGTGTTATGAATTTTCAAATGACTAATAGAACTTATGGCTATACTAAGTACTGAATTACATCGTACTAATTATGGATATAAAAACCCTCTGTGCCTACATTCCTGTTTTGATAATATGTGTGAAGCGTTCGATTTTGATATCAGAAGCCCAATTTCGAAATGTAGCATGAAACACATTCTGTGTTAGTGTTTGCATAACTAACTTCGTAGATAAGTCATGTATTTCATCTAGGAATAAAAAATAAGTAATTCTTACGCAGGAAACAAAGTCACCCCCTATGAGTCAGTCCAATCAATGAAAATAAATGTTCTTTTCACTGACTCATTCATAGTAACTTGGTCCAGTTTTGCACACCCACACACGCAACCCCAAACTGTACTCCTACACCAGCGACACGTCGCAACCCCCAACTCGACCTAAATGGTCAAAAATAAACTACGAAGAAATTGCACAAAGGACGCCGATCACGACATGAGAATATTTTCAGTACTTCAGTACTTCTCAGCTGCATTCCATATCGAAGTTTTATCAGTTGTAGAGCCAAAACAAAACGCAAAGTAAAGCACCAGACTGTGATAAATCATCTGAAAAAACATGGTCAGAAGCAATTCAACCGTTGTAAAGTACGCATTGAAATTAAATCAACTCCTTATCTAGTCGTGTACATATAATGTTGGCCAACAGTCAATTGAGATGGTTCGCCTTTTTGAATCCCCTGATGCTGGGGATAGTGTTAGGGGAAATGTGTGACGAGAAATACTTGTAAGTTTTGCGAAATTTTAAACAATTGCATAGAACAATACACATATTTCGAAATTCCAGAGAACCATTCGTGAAATCTGTACGTGTCTCCAGCGAGCAATCAGTTTCCGTGGAATATTACTGTTTCGGGAAGAAGTATAGAAAGCTAGCGTCGGTTGACTGTGGGACCAATCAGTGTCTAGTAAGTATGATTGAAATAATTGTTACCAAGCATAGCTGCAGTCGAGTGCTAACGCGATTAGTCAATGCAATTTTAATTGCAATAAAATAAAACGGGAATTGATAAATTTCTCACAACGTCTGATAAACGTCTCAGGGCGTCCATTTATCGTCGGGACGTTCGAAAGGGCATAACTTGTGCAATGAAAAATTCTGCTTACAATCACATTTCTAATTCACCCGTCATCGAGTCAGCAAGATGACGAATTGCAATAAGCTGTGGTTCCTTTTGCGAGCGCTTATGCTAGTGGAAATAGCTTGTGGAAAGCTTTGCTGGATTGATGAAAAGTAAGTTCATCTTCATCCGCAAAGACAGGGTTCTCAAAAATTGCCTTTTTCTTCTACGTAGAATTCCAACGTCCAAAGTTGTGACCACGATTGAGCAGAAGGATGTGCCATTTACCTACTATTGTGGCTGGCGCTCGCAGCGTACTTCCGTTAAGACCAGTTGCGCCCAGAATAATTGCTACGTAGCTAGTAGAACATCGTTCGGTTCGGCTCAGGATTTTACTAAAGCATTTTTTCCTCTTCACAGTTGGACTACGAAATCCGACGGAAACCGACCTGTTGCGAGGGTTACTACAGCAAGAACTCGGAGTGCATTCCCGTCTGCACAAGTGGCTGTGAAAATGGACGTTGCATCAAACCGGAAACCTGCACCTGCAGTGCGGGCTACTCCATGAGGAACGGAAAATGCGTTCCGGATTGCGTGAACTGCTCCAATGGGAATTGCGTTGCCCCGAATCAGTGCATCTGCAACGCTGGCTTCGAGATGAACGAGGCCGGATTCTGTGTGCCCAAGTGCAAGGATCCCTGCGTGAATGGGATTTGCAACGAGCGGAATGAGTGTGTATGTCAGCCGGGGTTTTATTTCAACGAGCAGCTCGTGAGTTATGGGCTGAAGAACGGTACTGTGTGTACCCCAAAGTGTGATCGATCTTGCGTCAATGGTATCTGTGCAGGGCGTAACGTGTGTGAATGTCTAATCGGTTACGAGTTATCAAGATCTGATCCGTTCACGTGTATTTCGGTGTGTGATTCAAGTTGGTTAGATTGCTCCAAAGGAAGATGTACGGGTCCGAATAGGTGCGAGTGTTTGCCTGGGTATAGAATGCAAGACCATCGTTGCGTTCCAGAGTGTGTTCCAGGATGTGTGAATGGCGTTTGCAGTGAGCCTGGACAGTGTATTTGTATGGAAGGTTTCGAGAGCAGGAATGAGTCACATATCTGCTCCCCTCTATGTGATCCACCATGTGAAAACAGCGACTGTGTCAAACCAAATGAGTGTCTGTGTATGAATGGATATCATAGTATCAACGGTAGTCTGTGTGAACCATACTGTGATCGACAATTTGTAAATCTCCACAACGGAAAGTGCATCGCACCGAATGTATTGCGTTGCAACGAGGGATTCACACTACAACAAACCGCCGATTTACGCTTGGCCTGTCTGTCCAAGTGCGATCCGAGTTGCATTAACGGAACCTGCGGGCCACAAGGTACTTGCCAATGTAATTCCGGTTTTCAGCCGACGGCTGGAAGTTCGCACGAATGCGAACCAATTTGTGACCCGCCCTGTGAGAATTCCTATTGTGTAGCTCCGAACGAATGTCGATGTGACAAAGGTTATCAAAAAACTCCGGACAATCCTGACCTCTGCACTTTTTTCTGCAACCCTGAGGTAGTAGACTGTAACATCGGCAACTGCACTGATGTGGACACTTGCGAATGCCGTGATGGATATGACCTCATTGAGGATACCAATTCAGGTATTCTTAAGTGCAGTCCGATTTGTCTATCTGATTGTAGAAATGCAGATTGTATCGCCCCAAACACTTGTGCTTGTCATTCCGGATATTTCGCAAGAAACGCTACCTTTTGTGACCCAATCTGTAACACCACATGCCTTAATGGATACTGTTCCACTCCGAATGTTTGCAGTTGCAACACTGGTTTCATTATGACGAATCAAGCGAACTGCGTTCCGTTTTGTGATCCTGGCAAGTTAAATTGTACCTTTGGAACGTGTACAGATCCTGGTAAGTGCCTTTGCGACGACGGCTTCCATCAGATTGAAAGAGAAGGCCTAGTTCATTGTGATCCAGTCTGCGAGGAGCTTCCTAATAATACCATCTGCATTGCACCGGGAGAATATCGCTGCTTGGATGGTCATGAATCCGGAAAGAATGGACACTGCAGTCCTGTGTGTGATGATTGCACTAATGGCACTTGTGTAGGTCCGAATACTTGCCAATGCAATCCAGGTTTCGAGATAGATGAGACGAACTCGTGCAGTTCGATATGCGAAAACAAGTGCTCCGTTCAGACGGGAACCTGTTTAGAATTACTATGTTCGTGCAAGGATGGTTACGACAACCAGGAAAGCATCTACTTCTGTTCACCAAGCTGTAAATCGTGTTCGAACGGGAGATGCATAGCTCCAGAGGATTGTGAATGTTTGGATGGTTACGAATTATCTAACGTGACACAAATATGTGAACCGGTTTGTGAAAACTGTAACAGTGAGTGCTGCATCGGCCCAGAGATGTGTCAGTGTGCTGTCGTACAGGACCAAGATCACACTTTATTGGTCGTGTTAATCGTTATTGGAGGAATTATTTCCGTCACTTCAATCGCTGCACTGATTAAATATCTTAGTCGGAGAGGTATCGAACACTCATACGAGTGTAAATGTAAAGTCACTCCGAATGTAATGAACTGAAACTAAACAAGAGAAGCTAATTTGTTATATTTTTCAGATGTTCCAACAACCGATCAGGCAATTCTCGATGAGAATATAGTTGACGAAGATTCTCTGAGTTCAATTGATAAGTGCACTACTGAACCATGAAAGATCTCCTATAATCACTAGTTGGAACACATACTCACACATACGCATCGACATAATTATTGTTAATAGTCGGCACATTAAAATTTCATCAGTGATAGCGTTTATTAAAATCATTATACCTTCGGAAATACCCCAGTGAGTTTTAATTGAAAAGCTTTTTTCCAAAATAAACAATTAAATAATACGCCCCCCCCCCCTTGGGGAGGCCGAAGCATCAATCAACCATCAAATTAATGGCTTTATGCGAACGAGAAATAAGCTCGCCCATCCTCCACCAGCGACCGTGCCCTGCCTGTCTGTGTCATAGTTTATAATCTCATTCGAGACGAAAATGGAAATTCATTAACCAAACCCATCAGATGGTAATCATGGCGGGGCAAAAAAGTAAAAGCACGGAGCACTCTAGATCGGAGGCCCAGGGGGAGACATTAGCCTTTTCTGCTAAATTGATAACGGAACAGGTGAATTCGACTAGTAAAACTTCTGTTTGCTCACCATCCGGAATAAATCACTCGATTAATGCTGCTAAGTAGAATGAAACTTTACGGGAAAGCTCCCACAACTATTTTTCCATCAATTTACTTTTTGTTATTTTTACAGCTTAACAATTGCTTAGTGTTTTTACTGAAATTTAGTGTTACTGAAGCATGATGGGGATAAATACAATACATTTTCATGATATGATACTGACGCAATCGACTATCGATTCTGGATTATCTCAGAGCTACTATCTCCCCACTAGCTTACGTATTTGTGAAACATACCCTTAAATTCAGATTTTGGAACCTCCAAATGCGCTGCTTGAGATGGACACACGTCAAGGACTATCCGTTGTAACGTGTAACGCTTCTCCTTTTCTGAAAGATGAAGGCCCTAACAATGCTCTTTATTACGATGTCAAATAATGTGATGTCGGGCCATTCAACGAAGCTGGGGATTGGGAACTCCTTCTTTCAATAGGTCCGATTAAAGCCTCTTCTTTTAAGTCCCCAAACACTAATAGCTGAACTGGTACCGCTTAGGAATATTCCTAACAAGTGCCTTCGGTGGTGCAGAGTTGGGGACAACTCGCAACAGACGTTTGAACACTAGTTCATGATTCAGTCTATGGAAAACAAGCTATCTTTTCAGTGTGGGAAATGAGAGATCTTCTACATTCCGGAGCTATATTAATCGTCCGCAGGTCAACCACACGTCCCGTTTTCGTTCTTGACCCAAGATTAACAAGCATAACCAGGGAGCTCCCTCGGATATCCTTTATAGTGATTGCCAAGCTATCAATTAATATGAGTCTGCAAAGCACTTCGCTCTCTTCTTCAGCAGCGTCTATAACAACGAACAATTTCCCCCATATCCCTCGACATGATGGTGTAGGGGAAGACGGGGTAAGACCGTCCGGCGGGGTAAGACGGACCACTTCTAGTTTTATAAATTCTCAGTATTTTGGCAAATATGCTACGCAAGAAGCATTAATAGCATACTTTTGTCATTTCGAAACACCTTGCAACACTTGAGCGCACGGAATATCAACATTGTAAACAAAACAAAGTTTTCGTCTATTGCGGTTGCAAGCGATCTAACCCACTCTACTTTGTTGTACCGAATTGGTCCCAGAAAATGGTGTCGACAATGGTGCCGAAATCGTGCCATTTTGAAATGATTTTATCGACCCATCCTTCGTATTTGACAACTAATTACGAGCCAACATTGTGCCAATCTGGCACAACGTCGAACGACTGCAAAACTGCTCGACCGTTACCGTTACATTATTCTTGAAACTGAATATAAGAAAACAAAGTAGATCCACATTGAATAATTTTATTTCTAACTTACCTTTCTACATATTTATACTGATACTATCACTAGCAATATGCCTATACTATGATATACACAATACACAATAAAATGTTGGAACATGGTTTGAAAATTTGCAGTATACTGATTTCAAAATTATAGTCCAAGCGATTTCATCCAGTACAATACTCATGTAATTCTTTTCTGACTTGGACGAGATAGATTCACACTGAAATATAAATGTATTCATAAATTGGTTCTAAAACATTTTATAAATGAATATTACTGAAAATAAAGGGTGTGTCACATCAAATTGCATCACGGAAAAAACGCTGTAGAAATCCGCCCAGTAGACCGATCCTTTTGAAAATTTTAGACAGTAAAATAAAAACTATTAAACAACTTTTGGCATTTTCTTTTTATTCATACTTCGAGCCCAAGCCCGTATGCTCGCACCTTCCTCTTTACCCCGTCCATAAGGTTCTGTACAACGTCAGGTTTTAGTTTTTTTTTAACAGAAATCCATTTTCTCTTGAAGTCCGCCTCCGATTTGACAACTTTTGGGTTCTTCCGGAGGGCCTACTTCATAATCGCCCAATCGTTTTCTCTATTGGGCGAAGCTCCGGCGCGTTGGGCGGGTTCATTTCCTTTGGCACGAAGGTGACCCCGTTGGCTTCGTACCACTCCAACACGTCCTTTGAATAGTGGCACGAAGCGAGATCCGGCCAGAAGATGGTCGGGCCCTCGTGCTTACTCCTTAAGGTATACCTGCCCGTTTACCGTGCCGGTCATCACGAAGGGGGCGCTCCGCTTTCCGCAAGAGCATATCGCTTGCCACACCATGTACTTTTTGGCAAACTTGGATAGTTTCTGCTTGCGAATCTCCTCCGGAACGCTGAATTTGTCCTCTGCGGAGAAGAACAACAGGCCCGGCAGTTTTGCCTTTCGTCGCGGTTAGGAGCCTTCTGAACCTTGTATGTACGCAGGCCCTCCCGATGCTTGGTCCGCTGGACGAATGAACTTGACGAATTCAGCTTATTGGCGACATCCCGGACCGAACTTCTCGGATCACGTCTAAACTGCTTAACTACGCGCTTGTGATCTTTTTCACTGACGGAGCATCCATTTTTGCCGTTCTTCACCTTCCGGTCGATGGTTAGGTTCTCGAAGTATCGTTTTAGTACTCTGCTGACCGTGGATTGGACGATTCCCAGAATCTTACCGATGTCCCGATGTGACAACTCCGGATTCTCGAAATGAGTGCGCAGGATTAATTCACGACGCTCTTTTTCGTTCGACGACATTTTTCCAAATTTACGAAAAATTTACAGTGAAGCATGGCCAACGTGATCTATACACTCTTATCTGATTATAAGCGAAAGCTGAAGATATAATTCCTAAAAATTAAATTTCTACAGCGTTTTTTCCGTGATGCAATTTGATGTGACACACCCTTTATCCTTTTCGGGCATCTGACATATAGGGCCATGTAATGCTTTCGCTAAAATGGTGATATCGGCAACTGACGAAATAGTTCAAATTGAAATTTGGGTGGTGACGGAAACAATGCGGTCTATTCTGAAATCAAATACACGTCAGTTCATCCTTTCATTGAATATATTTTATTGATGTTACCATTGATTTATGCTTGTTGCCGATTCAACCTATTTTTTGTTTCCACAAATGAAGAACATGTTTAACTGTTTCTGAGAGACTTGATTGACGATACGCAACTCAAATCCGCCGAGTAATGCCTAATAATACCTCATTTGAATTATGTAGTTTCCATTACTTCTAAATGCATTCATAGTTCCGTACAAGACTCTCGAGGTGTAAGGCAGAATATTTTCACAACAACATAGCCAGAATAGCGGCATCGTCACGGCAGTCATTGGCAGGATCACAAGAAAAATGTCAAGTCTACTAATTTCTTTTATTTCGTAGCCACCAAATTACGAGAGTATAAACAAATATTGTTTTGAATTCAGCTAAAATACGAAGGAGAAAAATGGTTGAAGTTAGAATATTCTTGTTTATTGTGAAAATTACTTGCTTTCAAAAATTTCTTCCGTTCACTCCGCTCTCAGTTGTTTATTCGAATGACACTTCAGCGTGAAAGAGAAAAAGCAAACGCTAGTGATGCCGTTTCACTCAGTTCAGGTTATCTTCCAATAACTATAGTTGAAATTATAGGCAATGCTGCCTGCGGGGGGCAAGGCGGGGTAATATTCCAGCACTTTTCGTCGCTCGGTCGACACCGTGCTTATAACCGCTAATATGAAACTGGGAATTTTCAAGGTAACCGTAATAAGGATTTCTCCAGCAAAAACTGTATATTCCGGTAGTTGCCAGTATCCCAGTCTTCAGTGGATTGTTCCGGTTCTGCCTGCATGAAAAGGTATGTAAAATATAATATAAAATGCGTGTAAAGTGCAAAATAATGCAAAAGGTGCTCTGGGGGATAGACGCACCATTTTCGACGGGGTAAAAGCGTTGTGATATCAACATATCGAATCGGAACCAGAAATACCTACTTCGGGGTCATTAAGACTTCACGTGAACATATTTTGAGAGATTTTAGATCCACGTAGATCCGTAGATCCGTAGATCGTCCGATAATTTGGTAATTTTTTTAAGAATTTTTTTGAAAGCTCTGCACATAGTCTTTTCAGAAGTTTGTGTGTAGTTTATGAACAACCCTAAACATTTAGTACCTCAGACAACACTGTTCCTGTTATTTTTACTAGACTAAACTGTTTAAAAATAGTATCGCTCCGTCTACCCTGCGGGTGGCCCTTCTTACCCCGTCAGCAAAATAAGAAGTGTTTTTTTATCATTTTTATCAAATTAATGAAAAAACGCCGAAAAAGTTATACAATCAACAGTTACACCTTTTTAGTAGTAGATTATAATATACTCAATGATATGTAGCACAACAAAAAGGGGAAATCCTAAAGGACGTTTAGGTGAAAATTGGTTTTCTTAGAGGGGCGGTCTTACCCCGTCTTCCTCTACAGATGGCATTATCAGCCCGTCTGAAGACCCGCACTAGATCGCTTACCAAAGATATGGCGTCCCCCGAAAAGCTAAATCGAGATTTATTTTACACAATATTCTCTGGAATTTTCTCAACTCTCTCATTGGGACATCGGAAAACAACTCGGAATCGTGCAGTCAACGGTAATTCGTGTGAATAAACGTTACTCAGAAACTCTGAGAGTCGAACGGAAGGAGAAATGCGGTCAAAATTAATGTTATATTAGTGATCGTGTCGTGAAAGCGTCTAAGCGGAATACCAATGCTTCGATCAAGGATGTGGCCTAAAAGTTGAATCTGTCCAAGTTTTTCATTCAGAGAGACAACGACCGGGAAAGACTGAATACGCACAAAGTGCAGAAGGCTCCGAATCGTGACGATCGGCAAAATGCGATAGGAAAGTCACGGGCCCTGAAACTGTGTACTCAGATTCCGACGAAACCTCGTTGTCTCATCATCGGAGGAAGTTTGCCAAGAAATGCATGATTTAGATCTGCTCATGTGGCAAACGGAGCGCGCCATTCGTGACTACCGGGACTGTAAACGGGCAGATCTACCTCAAGAAGTGTCTACAGAAGTGTCTGGTTCCTCTGTTGAAACAGCACGAGGGCCCTACGATTTTCTAGCCGGATCTAGCTTCGTGCCGCTTTTCAAAAGATGTAGAAATTTAATTTATAGGAATTATATCTTCAGCTTTCGCTTATAATCAGATAAGAGTGTATAGATCACGTTGGCCATGCTTCACTGTCAATTTTTCGTAAATTTGGAAAAATGTCGTCGAACGAAAAAGAGCGTCGTGAATTAATACTGTGCACTCATTTCGAGAATCCGGAGTTGTCACATCGGGACATCGGTAAGATGCTGGGAATCGTCCAATCCACGGTCAGCAGAGTACTAAAACGATACTTCGAGAACCTAACCATCGACCGGAAGGTGAAGAACGGCAAAAATGGATGCTCCGTCAGTGAAAAAGATCACAAGCGCGTAGTTAAGCAGTTTAGACGTGATCCGAGAAGTTCGGTCCGGGATATCGCCAATAAGCTGAATTCGTCAAGTTCATTCGTCCAGCGGACCAAGCAGCGGGAGGGCCTGCGTACATACAAGGTTCAGAAGGCTCCTAACCGCGACGAAAGGCAAAACATGGTGGGGAAGACGCGAGCCCGGAAGCTGTACACCGGAATGCTGACGAAGCCGCATTGCCTGGTAATGGACGACGAAACCTACGTCAAAGCGGACTTTCGTCAGCTGCCGGGCCTGTTGTTCTTCTCCGCAGAGGACAAATTCAGCGTTCCGGAGGAGATTCGCAAGCAGAAACTATCCAAGTTTGCCAAAAAGTACATGGTGTGGCAAGCGATCTGCTCTTGCGGAAAGCGGAGCGCTCCCTTCGTGATGACCGGCACGGTAAACGGGCAGGTTTACCTTAAGGAGTGCCTACAGAAGCGCTTACTACCACTATTGAAGCAGCACGAGGGCCCGACCATCTTCTGGCCGGATCTCGCTTCGTGCCACTATTCAAAGGACGTGTTGGAGTGGTACGAAGCCAACGGGGTCACCTTCGTGCCAAAGGAAATGTACCCGCCCAACGCGCCGGAGCTTCGCCCAATAGAGAAATATTGGGCGATTATGAAGCAGGCCCTCCGGAAGAACCCAAAAGTTGTCAAATCGGAGGCGGACTTCAAGAGAAAATGGATTTCTGTTCAAGAAAACTACAACCTGACGTTGTACAGAACCTTATGGACGGGGTAAAGAGGAAGGTGCGAGCATACGGGCTTGGGTTCGAAGTATGAATAAAAAGAAAATGCCAAAAGTTGTTTAATAGTTTTTATTTTACTGTCTAAAATTTTCAAAAGGATCGGTCTACTGGGCGAATTTCTACAGCGTTTTTTCCGTGATGCAATTTGATGTGACACACTCTTTATGCCAAAACCTTACTAATGGGTTATATTTTTTTGTCTGAAAGTTTTAAAAGGAACGGTCAACTAGGTAATTTTCTACAGCGTTTTTTCGTGATGATGATATACAGTGACTCAAATCCGGAATCGTACTCCACCATGCAGATCTCTTTTCCCTTCTTTTGAAAGTTGAAAACAAGCTTTCGGAACATTATATTTAAATAAAGTTATAGTGACATATGAGAGTCAAAAGGTTTGCTATCTGTTTTCAGAATAATGGTTTTTATATCTCTGAAAATTGCGAATGTATGTGCTAATGTATGAAAATTGACTCAAACTCATAATCGTACGCTGGTTGAATTCTCTACTCGATTTCGAAGGCGTTGGCCAGTTCCCGAATTCCATCATTAGTATGGTATCCCTTGTTCATTGCAACTGTCTTTAACTGTCTTTGGCCTTATCTACGAGTTTTTTTATGTATTCGAAAGGGATATTTATCAGTTTTTTCATCGAGTGGTTTTTAAAATCGTTATTTTGAGAAATTTCATGGATTCTAAATTTCCTACATAGATAACTTCCTCAGTTTTTAACTGGAATTGATGTCGGAAGATTGTGGAGGAATGTCAATAACTTTTGAGTAATGTAATGTGCGAACTTTATATGCCTTTAGCTCTGGGTCACTGTCTTGACAAAACTTGTCTCCTCGATTCCATCACATTTTGTTGACACTTTGCTTCATATTTTCTTTCAGAATGTTCAAGAAAACATTCTGATCCAATACACCATCGATGAAAACCAAATTGCTCATACATGCACTCTCATACCATCCCTCCACCACCACCATGTTTAAACGTTGCCTTCAGATTTTTTTGCGTTTAATTCATCGTTGGCTTCCTCCATACGAAACTATAACCATCGGAGACAAAAATATTAAACTAGGACCCATCTACGGAAATAATCTTACCAGTAAGACATTGATGCTGTTTGGAATATTCAAATTGGAGTTAATGATTCTTTTTTGCTGAGATACTGTTTATCCCTCTGTGCTCAGGCATTCAAGCTGCCCTTCCCAGGCACATTACACATTTTTGTTTGCTCAATTTGGTTTTTATCGATGGTGTAAAGGATCAGAATGTTTACGTAAACATCCTGAAGGAAAATATGAAGCAAAGTGTCAACAAAATGTGATGCAAACGAGGATTCAAGTTTTGCATAGACAATGACCTAGAGCTCAAGACATATGAAGTTCGCACATGGTTACATAAAAATTACTCAAAAGTTATTAATATTCCTCAACAATCTTCCGACATCAATCCCAGTAAAAAACTAAGGAAGCTATCTGTGTAGGAAATTCAGAAACCACCAAATTTCTGGAAATTATTGTTTTTAAAAAAATTGATAAATATTTCTTCCGAATACATCAAAAAACTCGTAGATAAGGCTAAAAACTAAAGATAGTTGCGATGAAAAAAGGGTACCATACTAATGATGGAATTGGGAAATTGGCCAACGTCTTCGAAATCGAGTTGAGATTTCAACCAGCGTACGATTATGAGTTTGAGTCAATTTTCATACATTAGCACATACATTCGCCATATAACTTTATTTAAATAGAATGTTCCGAAAGCTTGTTTTCGACTTTCGAAATAAAGGAAAGGAGATCTGCATGGTGGAGTACGATTACGGATTTGAGTCACTGTATGGTCTATTCCAAATTCCACAAAAGCGTTGACATCCACAATGTCGCAAATTACTGCCCGATCTCAATACTAAACTGATCGCTTATTGTCGCTCTTTTCGACATGTTATAACAGTTAGACAACATGGATTAATGAAAGACGGTCAACAACTACGAACTTGATAACGTTTGTCCAAGGACTGACTAGGAAGCTTGAAAAAGGAAAACTGGATGTTGCTGTCTATATAAATTTCTCCAAAACGTTCAACAAACTTCCACAGCCGATTGTTGTTGATAAAATAAAATACGCAGGCCTTCCGGACTACATCGCCAAATTAGAGCTGTCATATTTGACGAATCGCGAGGGATGCCATCTCTTCTGGCATGCCACTTAGGTCCGCTCATCTTCAGTATCTTCGTCATTATCATTATACGAGGGTCACTATTTATATTTCGGGAATTGGCAACACTGATGTCATGTGAGTCCATCTGACGGTTCCATCGTAAAGTTTGACATTTTTGACGATATACGTACTCAGAACATTTTGTCATACGGACGCTATTTGTTTATTTTATATTAAGTTGAAAGTTTGGTGTCGGCAAAAAAATGGAACTGAATCGTGAACATTTTCGTGCGATGATTTTTTACGACTTTCGACGTGGATTATCACAACAAGAGTGCGTCAATCAACTTAATTTGACTTTTGGCGATGAAGCTCCATCAAAACCCACTGTGTATCGCTGATATAGTGAATTCAATCGTGGTCGTAGTTCGCTGTCCGACGAGTTTCGTGAAGGTCGTCCAAAATCGACTGTAGTGCCAGAAAACATCGATGCTGTGCACGAAATGATTAAGCAAGATCGTCATGAAACCTATTGTGAGATTGAGGCATCCCTAAGCATTAGTTCCACCAGCATATATGCGATTTTACATGAACACTTAGTTGTGCGAAAATTATGTTCACGTCGGATCCCACATAATTTGACAATCGCTCAAAAAAAAAGGCTCGTGTCGATTGGAATAAATGCTTTGAAAATTGGTTTAAGCGCATGCAAGTGTATCGATCATCGTGGCGAGTACTTTGAAAAACAATAAAAATATATTCGCAGCTTAACTATTTGTTTTTGTTCCTATTCCCGAAATATAAATAGTGACCCTCGTATAGCCTGTTTCGTTACGATTGTTTGTATGAGCAGATGCCTTAAACAGATGCGTCATGTCTTTCTGCTGGGCATTTCAGGAAGACATCAATACATTGCTGTCTTGGAGCTATGTGACGTGCAGGTGAATACAAGGTCGACGGAATTCTCGTATATAACGGTCCTGGACAACCTAGAAAATGAGGCAAAAAATCCCGATCTTGGCTCAGTTACTTAAGTTTAAAGGAGCCGAATTCTTAAATATATTTTGAAAACTATATATATATATATATATATATATATATATATATATATATAAACAATTTTCTTACATCTATGGTTAGTAAGGTGGAGAACCGATTACTCGCGGTGTACTCGAGTTTAGAAGGGTGACATATTTTTAGGAGAAGGATGGGATATAAGGAAATTGTAACAATGTTGATGAACACTCAATTCTTAAATCTATTCGTATATCTATAGTTTATTTACATTTCAACTTATTCTACTATTTATAGCAAGGGGACGAATTACCCGCAAAGGAAGGAAAGGAGGGTATAAGGATGTAGGGACAATCACACACGAAGATCTATAGCTTTAAGGAAAACATATATATGGGACATGTAATCAAGGTCTAACCGAGCCAACACATCTCTCACCGGCACATTGGGCTGTCTTCCTCGGGCCCGAAGGGAGTTTTCTAAATTCGATCTGGCGACCAGATACACCTCGCACGACCAAACAACGTGCTCGATGTCGTGATAACCTTGGCCACAAACGCAGAGATTGCTGCTGGCAAGATTGAAACGGAAGAGTAGTGCATCTAACGAACAGTGATTGGACATGAGTCGGGAGAAGGTGCGAATAAAGTCCCGACTCAAGTCCAGACTTTTGAACCACGGTTTGAGGCTAACCTTTGGGATAATCGAGTGAAACCACCGGCCCAATTCATCTTCATTCCACTTGCGTTGCCAGTTAGCGATGGTATTTTTGCGAACTAAAGAATAAAATTCATTGAAGGCGATTTGACGCTGATATATATCGCCTTCAATTGCACCTACCTTTGCTAATGAGTCAGCCCTCTCATTACCCGGAATTGAGCAATGTGAAGGGACCCAGACAAAGGTAATGACATAACAGCGTCTGGATAAAGCACTCAAAATTTCTCGTATTCTCTCAAGGAAGTACGGCGAGTGCTTTTCCGGCCTCACTGAACGGATAGCTTCGACAGAGCTAAGACTATCCGTTACAATGTAATAGTGTTCAACAGGTCGTGAGGCGACGCTGTCCAGCGCCCAGTATATCGCTGCCAATTCAGCAATATATACCGAGCAAGGATTCTGAAGACTGTGTGAGGTGCTAAAAAATGCGTTGAACACTCCAAATCCTGTGGACTCATTCATAGAGGACCCATCAGTAAAGTATATATTATCACAATTGATACGCCCATACTTTGCATTGAAGATTGTAGGAACGAACCCCAATCTAAGATAATCTGGATTTTCATGGATTTTCTCCTTCATGAACAGATCGAAATGTACAGAGGAATTGATGTAGTCAGGAAAACAAACACGGTTGGGAATATACGAAGAAGGATTAACCTGCATGGAGACGAATTCATGATATGAATTCATGAATCCAGAATGAAAATTTAGCTCGATCAATTGCTCAAAATTTCCGATCACCAATGGATTCATAACCTTACACCGGAGTACGCCTGCCAAAACCTCGAGACTCATGGTATGCGTTGAGGGCATACATCCCAACGCAATACGGAGACAAAGATACTGAATTCGCTCGAGTTTAATGAGGTGTGTTTTGGCAGCTGATTAAAAACAGAAACTGCCATACTCCATCACTGAGAGAATAGTTGTTCGATACAACATTATTAAGATCTTCTGAATGGGCTCCCCACCAGGTGCCGGTAATTGTACGGAGAAAGTTTATTCTTTGTTGGCATTTTTTACTCAGATACCTAATATTGGCCCCCCAAGTACATTTGGAGTCGAACCAGACCCCAAGATACTTGAATGACATAGCATGAGTGATCGGTTTACCCAAAAGTTGAAGCTTTGGTTTTGCTGGTCTATGCTTCCTAGAAAAAACCACCATCTCTGTTTTCTCCGTGGAGAATTCGATCCCTAGCCCAATGGCCCAGGTTGAAAAATTGTTCAAAGTATCTTGTAAGGGTCCTTGCAGGTCGGATTCGTTTGATCCTACGACAGACACCACTCCATCATTTGCAAGTTGTCTTAGGCTGCAATTTTGTGTAAGGCAATTGTCGATGTCGCTTACATAGAAGTTGTACAAAAGGGGGCTTAAACATGAGCCCTGGGGGAGGCCCATGTAAGAGACCCGACTTACTGCCGAATCTCCGTGAGAAAAATTCAAATGTTTCTCACAAAGCAAGTTATATAACATATTATTCAATAGAGGCGGTAGACCCCGAGAGTGTAATTTGTCTGACAAAACCTCTATTGAAACAGAATCAAAGGCCCCCTTTATGTCCAAGAATACTGAAGCCATTTGTTTTTTTTTCGGCGTAAGCCATTTGAATTTCTGAAGAAAGCAACGCAAGACAATCATTCGTCCCCTTGCCCCTGCGGAACCCATATTGTGTATCTGAGAGTAGGCCATTCGTTTCAACCCATCGATCAAGGCGAAACAAGATCATTTTCTCCAACAATTTCCGTACACAAGACAGCATTGCTATTGGGCGGTACGAATTGAAGTCGGACGCGGGTTTTCCGGGTTTTTGAATAGCTATAACTCGTACTTGTCTCCAATCATCTGGAACAATATTATGCTCCAGAAACCGATTGAATAAGTTCAACAAGCGATGTTTCGCCACATCAGGGAGATTTTTCAGCAAGTTGAACTTAATTCTATCCGATCCCGGAGCAGAATTGTTACATGAAAGGAGAGCAAGAGAGAATTCTACCATCGAAAACTCGGAATCAAGATCGCACCTATCTTGTGGTATATCTCGAACAATTTTTTGCACAGGAGCGGAATCAGGACAAACCTGCCGTGCAAAATTAAAAATCCATCGATGTGAATATTCTTCGCTTTCATTCGTTGAAGAGCGATTTCTCATGTTTCGAGCCACTTTCCATAATTTTTTCATTGACGTTTCTCGTGACAAACCTCCCACGAAATTTCGCCAATAAGCACGTTTTTTCCCTTTGATCAAGTTTTTAAATTGATTTTCAAGGTCCAAATACGTCTGAAAATTTTCAGGGGTTCCACGTTTCCGAAAAGCTTTAAATGCATTCGATTTTTCTACATAAAGCTTGGAACATATGCTATCCCACCATGGATTGGGAGGCCTTCGACGAATAGTGGAACCTGGGATGGGTTTCGTTTGAGCGCGAACCGCGCTGTCATAGATCAAACGAGAAAGGAAGTTATACTCCTCCAATGGAGGTAAACCATCTCTGGAATTGATGGCTAGAGCAATCGCGTCCGAATATTTTTTCCAGTCAATGTGTCTTGTGAGGTCATATGCCATGTTTATAGATTCAGAAGAATTCGACCCAATGGTGATGGAAATTTTGATTGGCAAGTGATCACTACCGTTGGGGTCCTGGATTACATTCCACTTGCAATCTAACGATAGTGAATTCGAGCAAAGCGAGAGGTCAAGAGCACTTGGGTTAGCAGGAGGTTTAGGCACACGTGTTGTTTCCCCAGTGTTCAAAACGGTCATATTGAAGTTGTTACAAAGGTCATATATCAACAATGAACGATTGTCGTCGTACTGTTCCCCCCAGGCAGTTCCATGAGAGTTGAAGTCTCCCAAGATCAATCGTGGCTCAGGAAGGAGTGAGCACATGTCATCAAGTTGTTTGCGGCTAACCGCAGCTCTCGGAGGCCAATACAAGCTGACAATACAGAGGTCTTTGCCTCTGATGTTTGCATGACAGGCAACAGCTTCGATCCCTCCAATAGGTGGAAGGTCAATTCGAAAAAATGAGTGGCACTTATTGATACCCAATAGCACCCCTCCGTATCTGTCATCACGGTCCAAGCTTATGATATTAAAATCGTGGAAAGAGAGATCATCTCGCGAAGAAAGCCATGTTTCGGACAGAGCAAAAACATCACAATTGAAGTTATGAATTAAAAATTTGAATGTATCCAATTTAGGGATAAGACTACGACAATTCCACTGAAAAACAGTGATATCTCCGACCTCTCTATCTAAATTAGACATCAAGAGAGATAATCATTGCAAGGAGGGGCCATGTTTGCATCAATTGCTGTAAAATTGTCTTTAATACTGGAAGCATTAAGATGACAAGGGTTCTGATGGAGTCGGAAACATTAAAACACTTGATCCAATTTGGTCAGACCAAAATCCAAAAGGATTTGATCCAAAAGGTCAGACAACTTTATAAATCCCGATTAGGAAGTTGAGCTGGACGGAAAAACAGGGACAGTTGGGGTTTTTGATGTCCCCTCGAGTGCTGGGTCGTTCGAAGGTGAACTATTCCCACGGAAGCCAGGAGGAACCTGATTTTGCTTGTCCGCTGCACTCGATTTTTTAGGCAAGCTAACTGGGGGTATCACCGGGGGGACTTGTTCTTGAACTTTGGGAGTGGTCACATTTTTGCCGGGGATTCCCTTTGAAAATAAACGGTGTGCCCCCGCTAGCTGTGTCCGCTTCCATTTCATCAACTGGCAACGTGGAAAAGATATTGTGTGTTGAGATTGGTTGTTGTTGTTGTTGTTGGGCCAGTGGAGAAGCGCCCTTTAAAATTTCCGCAAAAGTGCGCTTCGAGCGTTCCTTTAAAGAGCGCTTCTGTTTCTCCCAGCGACTCTTGTAAGTTTCACAAGCTGAGAGCGCGTGTGGGGATCCTCCGCAATATGGACACTTATGCTCAGTCGCACTGCAGGATTTCCCCTCATGTTGCTCTCCGCAAGTGGCACAGCGCTCCTTGTTGGCACAATAATCTGAAGTGTGACCAACTGACTTGCATTTGTTGCAAGTCATGGGCTTTGGCACGAAGAGTCGCACAGGTAGTCTCAATTTGTCCACCATAACGTAGTCAGGGAGGGCGGCACCAGCAAAGGTGACTCGAAACGAGTCTGACGGCGTAAATTTAGTTTGGTCCCCATCATGGGAGAGTTTCCCGAGTTGGCGACAGTCCAAGATCTTTACTTCCATTGAGGGAAGCTTCTTGAACTTGCCTCTTCCTTCTTTTTCTATTTGTTCGCTCGTCAGACCCGTTTCAGTTATCACCCCCTCAATTTCTACGTTATGGGAGAGTATAAATGTTCTATATTCGAGAGTGAAGTGTTGGTCAGCAACAATCTCGTTTGCGTGTTTCCGTTCATTCACTACAACCCGCAATTTGATCGGTCTAACCCTGCGAATTTCAGATACAGAAGTGTATCTGGCCAGATCTTTCATGATCTGAATCACGTTAAGGCTTTTTCCTTTTGGTTTTGGCCGGAGGAAAACAACCCACGGGCCAGTTCCAGGTGCATCTTCTGGATAAACTCTGACACGTGGAGCGGAAACAACAGAGGGAGAAGACGAGGACGAGGACGAGGACGATGATTGGGTTGGATCGGAAACATCAGAAGGGGGAAGCGAAATCGATGATGGGAGAGGGGGAGTGGAAGTAACAGTGGGTTCAGAAGGGAGGCTTGCTATTTTCTTAGAGGGGGGTTTGGAAGGATGAGCAGATTCGTCTCCAGAAGAATTATCTTCTTTTTGAGGGACTCGTTTATGTTTTTTCCCAGATCTTAAATGGGATTCATTATCGGAGATCTCCATCTCTGGAGATCCTCCACTATCCTCCATTTTACAAAAATTTCTGTCTTATTTCTAATATACTATTGATTTTAACAATAATCTCGAAAAAAAAAATAACAAAACAAAAATAAATTATGATAATAATATTAAACAATGAACAAATGAGTTGAATAATAATATTAATATTAAATATGTGTACCTTAAAATAAAAGTTGTTCCGATACTGCGCTCTACTGCCCTAACCAGGGAGAGACAGAGGCTACGCGCTATGGATCAACACAATAGCGCAAGAATAGCTCACACGGTCACGTGATGATAATTCCCGTTAACGACAGCCACACGATGGCGATCCCGTTATGCCGATGTTCAACAGCCGCCAAGGGCTGCAAGCTGCAAGAGCGCTGCTTCCTTTGTTCCACTTCACAAAAGGTCAATTCGAAAGCGGACAGCAATGACCTTCACTCGCACAATAGTAAAAGTGGCAACGCACAATAACGACACTGAACTTTACTCGTCAAGAGTTGGATAGCGAATGATCTTGACGAGTTGACTAATTCAAAAATGAAATCCTATGTGGATTTATTCAACACACCAAGACTGCTTTCGATGACGACTTTTTGACCACTTTCTCCAACTAATTGCATCCAATTTTGCACTCCTTGCAATGTCTTCAATGCAAACAATGCTATGTAATAATGTACATGTGTCTGCATTAGGGTGGCAGCGAAAATGGTCATGTTAAATTTCAAAAACCAACCATGTACATTTTGTATATTGGTCCAAAAAATGATCTGTGCAAAGTTTCAGCTCAATCGGACATGATTTAGAGCAAGGTTTCTCAAACTATTTTGGGCAAGAGACCCCTTTTTCAGAATTAAGTCATACCATAGACCCCCATAGCCAAATTTCCTATCTTTATTTTGTTTTCTTACTGAGTAATTATCAATTTAAAAACATTGCAATTAACCAACATGACATTATTTTCTCACGGAGGCGATCTGGCGTTGTGGTAACATCCGCACCTCTCACGCAAAAGGTCACGAGTTCAACTCACAATCCCGACATTCTTCCAAAAAATGGAAGTAGTGTGACAAACCAGCCAAAAATGTTGAAAGTCAGAAAACATTTTTTTTTATAATTTTGTTGAAAATAAATAGAGATAAAATTTAGTAAATATCAAGTGTAATGAATAATTATTAATACAAATTACTCACAAACTATAAAAACATTCAAATCGCAAAAAAAAATATCCACAACTAGTAATATATCAAAATACGGTTCTATACTGCCGTAATCTCGCAAAGTGACGCAAGCGCCATCATTGACATTTTACGTTTTTGTTATAGATCGATAAAGAATACCAAATCCTTCCAAACAACTGTGAAAATTTACAGAAATGTGAAAAAATGACCACGTGAAAGCTTGAAAACGGAGTGGCGCAAGCGCCATTTCCACTGTGATGGGCGCAAGCGCCATTTTCCCTATGTTGTGACGTGATTTCATAGTGATGCGATGTGATTATTTTATCTGTTCTGATAGAGTTCGATGAACGAGCAGGGACAGCAATATTCACATAACAACTTCTTCCGTAATGAACGTTTAGCATAATTAAAGTCACATGCCTTCTTTCTTGTAAATAAACACTTTTCCGAAAAGTTTGTCATGCCAAGTGTTTTAATCACAAACAGTCCATCCCCATGTAATGTTACTTTTATAATAGCAATTTTGTTTCAGAATTACAAATCATGTACTAAGAAGTTCACAAAACCATGTACTTTAAATTCATAAAATCAAGCTCATCTTAAAGTAAAGTTATCCTAGATTGAAGTGTATTGCTGTTCTCACATATAGCTCATAAAGATTAGAACTAAATAGTTCAAACTCATCAATTTAATTGTTGATTACAAGGATTCCCTAATATGTAGTGTCTTTTTTCTTCAGGCATCAAGGGACAAAGCTTCTTGACGATGTTTACGTTCCTCGCCTGTTCAATTTCTCTTTCGGATAAATTGAAGCTGAGTGTTGATTGAAGGATAAATGTCGGGTTTGGTGAACAGCTGCACTCTTCTAAATGCTCCAAACGAAACGAAACACATCTTGTAACAAAACTCAAAACATCCTCGCGTAAACTGTATCTGTTTTACTTCGGATAATTTCGGACGGCATTATATTATTTAACACGGATGGTTCCAGTTGCATTTTGAATTCGAAAAAATCGGTGCTGTCCATAATTATTACAATCGGGTTTTCAACTACGTTAACCTGCTCGACTCATGCTACAATGTTGGGAAAGTATGTGAATTCTTCTCCCTGATGCTTCGCTCAACGCAGAATGTTGGAGAAAATAATTGGAAACAGATTCTCACATACTTTGATGGATGAACGCCAATCGGTTGTGGAAACAGCGATTTAAATTTGCTGTTTCCACAACAAACTGGCGTTGGTGGCATAGCTTAAATAAAACTGCATTTTTTCAAAAATCAAGCCGATGGCAATGTTTTTCCATCAACAATACACATTTTGTACAGATCAGATTTTCGTTATGTACGCGTATGCTGATTATACATGCAATTTTACAAAAAGTCTCGTACTGAAAATTCTTACCTCTGGCGCTTGCGTCACTTTGCGAGATTACGGCAGTATATTGGTTAGTTAAAGCCTTAAATCTTCGCGTTCGTTGATTTTAAAATGGTTCCTTTGGTTTCGCGTTGTTTGTAACCATCTTCTTCTTCTTCTTCAATGGCACTAACGTTCCTAGAGGAACTTCGCCGTCTCAACGTAGTATTACTTGCGTCATTTTTATTAGTACTTAGTTGAGATTTCTATGCCAAGTAACACGCCTTGAATGCATTCTGAATGGCAAGCTCTAGAATACGCGTGATCACAGTGCAAGTCGGAGGAAATTTCTTTGACGAAAAATTCCCCCGACCAGAACGGGAATCGAACCCGAACACCCGGCATGTTAGTTGTGACGCTAACCACTCGGCCAAGGGAGCACATTGTAACCATAATGAAGTCTTTTTCGACAAAGAATGATGATGGAAAAACGAGAAGATATTTTTCAGCAATGTCTCACATCGCAGGATACTGTTTTCAATATTTCGTTACAACTAGAACATATGACAACCTTGGTTGTACTGCTGCCTCTTCTGTGCTGATGATAATCAACTTTTCTTGCATTATCACCTCAGCTCATTCCATGAATGTGATATAGTACTGATTTCTAATCCATTGAGGAAATTGAAAATTTTGAAAATCTAAAAACATCGCCTAATTTCGGATACAGAATAACAGATTTTCTGCAAAGGTACAGAATTCAAAGATATGTTTTAATTACAGTTCATTTTCTCTGTCTATCTTTTACTAATAAACTTTGTTTTTTTTATCGTTGAGTAATTGTTCAGTTCGAGAAGCGCACTGAAAAGGGAAACGAATCAGATCGTAAATCCCTCCCCCTTTTTTCGTGACGCAACAGCCGAGCATAAAAGCAGCCACCCGATCGCGCGGAGGGATTAGTTTTCATTCTACCATCAAGCAAGCAACAAGTGAAGATTCAACAACAAGGAAGCAGCAAGATTAACGACAAGATTAGCCGCAAGAGTATCGCAAGAGTGGCGATGACTGTACCAGCAGTATTGCAAGTAACAGCAATAACATCACCAACATCAGCAGCAAGAGTCGCTGCATTGCACTAAACCAACACATCCACATCACAATAGTCGCGAGAAAAGAAGTAGCAGAAATATTCATCATCATGTCACATGCGCAGTGGTACGACCAGCTGCTGAAGAGTGTCGCAATCAAACAATACCAGTGTAAATAATGTATAAAGAGAAAACTTAGTGTAAACAAATTAAATAAAATGTACACCACGTAAAGTTCTCAAACATCATGCGCCCACCTTGCATTACTCTGACCCAGATCCAACAGAAAGTTTTCCTTAAATCATTCCGAAAGAGTTTGTATGCTCTTTTCAGAGCATGGAGAGAGTTTTCCATGCGCGGAGCGGAGCCATTGGGGCTCCCACCCGTCGATTAAGGCGTGAGGAACACGAGGGTTCCTTCCACGCACCCGTTGTGTCCAAGAGTGGAACAACGCACCTTACATACAGTCCACCCCCTAGTTCCCAGCAGACGGAACAGTAATGAAGATAAGTACAGACAAACGTTTTTTTTTTTTTGAGTGAGAAATAGTGACCGCCCAAAAAATCGCACAAAACTACACCAGTAGCTTTAAAAAATCGTGTTCGGTACACAATTTGAAAACATTTTTTTTGCATTTGCATTTCAAAACTTCTTGCTATTAAAAATCATGTCATGCGCAACTTAGATCATTTGAGGAAGGATGGGAATGATTTGAGAAGTGGATAATTTAGACGCAAATATGCTTTATTCGCACTGAAACGCATATAAACCATCGAAAAAACTAAATTAAGGATCACTTCGTCAAACATGCTTTTCACAAAAAAACACAAAAAAAATCGCACAAAAACAGGTTTTCATGTACCTTGATTTCTAAAAATGTTGAACCACATAAAATGTCATCTCACTTCTCCATTGGGATACTTTTTGACCATTCCACATTCAACAGCGTGTGTTGAGTGAATATTCTCGCTTCACAATACTAACAAAACAAATTGCTGAAATCGGTTGGATTCCACAATGATGAACTCTATTTTGAAGGCAAAGAACTATGTATCGGCTCAAGGAGGAGCGTCAAGGATGAAATTGATGGAAAATTTCAACAAAACCATGAACAAACTTCATACAATTTATTATGAGAAAACTGTTTTATTATTTATTTTGTTGTATGATACGACTTAAGCAAACCGTAAATAAGAACAATAAATTCAAAATGAAAATAAACCTTACTTTTCAATTTTTCCGTTAGTTTTTTTATACAGATTTTCTTTGCTAAAATTACAGATATACAGATTTTTTCAGAAAATTTTGCAGGATCAAATGTGGCAACCCTGGATAATTTTATTATATTCGTGGTTTTCAATTGTAAGATTAAAATTAAAAAAAACAAATCGGATTTTTTTAAGTGTTCTTCTCATTAATCCGAGTGATCTTTCCACAATGACTTTATTTTTTTCTCACAGAGCTCTATCGTACTGCTGACTCCTATGAGTTTGGTAAACCATCTAAATCCAATGTAAAGATAATCTCATATATTTTAAGATACGAGAAAAAAAGTTGTACAGCGCAATGCTCTAAATATACCGACGAAATTTAAACATATGAAAAACAAATTTTAAAAAATATTAGAGCAGGTATGGGTCTCTAAATTCAAAATAAATTAAAAATGCCCAAAAGCCAAAAATCCATTTTTTTTCGCACAATCCTCTTAAAAATTCAAGAAAAAAATACGCTACATGTGGAAAAAACAACACATACGAACACATTTAAATAAAAATTAGAGTAAAATTAGGTCTTAGAGTAATATTTTTTTTTCAAAATTTCGAAATGCCTGAAAATATATATCTTTTTTTTTTGTACCGCGAAAAACACTCTAAAAATTCTGAAAAAATCACATATAGATAAAATAGACGTAGGAAGAAATTTGAATACAAACTAGAGTAGTACTGAATGTCAAAATAAAACAAAATTAAAATTTAATTTAAATTTTTTTTAGTGTTTGATTTTCTGATGAAAAAATTGTTTGAAAATATTGATCGATACACCTAAGTAAGATGTACTTTCAGTTTTTTTTTTATATTTTTGTCTCAAAGCTATTGAGAATGGCGTGAAAAAACCAATAGGTGCCTTTTTCACCATAGATCATATGGTGTACCATATAAGGACTCAATTATATGGTACTACTGCCAAAATGTTTTATTTAGTACCCTATACAATATTTTCCATACAGCTGGTGATTTGGTTTGGGGGACTTTTTACTCCCTTACCCAGCCAGACTATTTGGAAATATAAAAAAAAAATTTTTTTTGGTGCCGTGCAACACTGGAAAAAATCTGAAAAAAAACACAAATATCTAGAAAAGCCGTTTTCTACATTTAAATATGAATTAGAGTAGTACTGAATCTCTAAATCCCGAAAAAAATTCAAAATCTCAATATTTTTTTTTAGTACTAAAATTTTTGATGTAATTTTTTTTTGATAATTTTTCTTGATACACCGTAGTAAGATGCACATTCAGTATTTTCTTTTCAAATTTTTATCTCAAATCTTTTGAGGATGGCGTGAAATAAACGAAAAAGTACGTTTTTCACTATAGATCCTACGGCAAACCACATAGGGATTCAAATAAACCGCCAAAATTTCTTATTTAATATCCTATACAATATTTGCCATACAGCTAGTGATTTGGTTTGGGGGCACTTTTTACTTCCTTACCCGGCCAGGCCCTTTAGAAAATTTAAACTTTTCTCTCGATGCCAAATGACTTAAAAATTCATAAGATATTTTTTTATATTTTTAACTTACAATGACCGATGAATGCATCTTTGCGCTGAGGGGCGCGAGCGATTCGCAAAGTAATACCAAAGCCAATTTGAATGTGTAAATTTAAGATTGCTCGCTGTCTAGAGCGACAATGAAACACTGAACTTAATGAACACCCAATTAATTGTCCAGTATCTCTTAGGAGCATTACAAATTTAGTCCAGTTGAGGTGGGATCGATCTTCAGCACATGCAACAGTAATCCTTCCCAGTGCAAGTTGAAAACTTACTTTCTCGAAAGGTACGTTGTATCTAAATAAATGTAGTGTATGTTTCAATATATGCAGTATATTCTCTTCAATATTCGCACAAAAACCTCCCGTATGCAAAACTTTTGTCCCGTTTGGTAACTGAAAAGGAAAAATGATTCCTGCTGTCCTAACCAATCCGCATTGCCCTTGGCAGACAGAAAAAGAAAATGTTTCCTTGCTTAGATAGAACAACAGGAGATAAAACGTAGAGTAGAAGCTGTAGAAAGGTCTGAGAAATTTAGAAGCAAGAGTAGATGAAATAGTGTGAATATTTATAGAAAATTTAGTGATTTTCACAGGAAGTCGGTATATTGTGAATCACCAACTTCAGGATTCTGAAAACCATATGAATTTTAATATCAAATAGATAAAGGCCACTAAGACACCAAATTAGCCGAAAAGGAGGAAACTCTTGCGATCGTACAGCATAATGTTGATGCCCCATTTTCATGTTCGCGAGTGTGCTGTAACTGTATGTTTCGTGCTTTGATTCATTGCAGTCGAGTGTTCGTGATAACCTGATTTCACGCATCGGGAATGTAAGTTTATGTGATCTCACACCTCTAGATTACTACCAATTTGGAAAGACATGAGACGTAATGAGACGTAACGAAAAGAAGGCAGTCACACTTGAAGACTCAAAAAACAACACAACATGATTCCAGAGAAATACGTCATTTAAGCTTTCTTGTTGTATGACGTTACAAGAAAATATTGACATCGATACTTTTGTAAATTGAGTAATGATGAACATTTGAGCGATGCTATTTTTCCATTTTCATTAGAATCAATTTTCTGAACAAAAACATTGGAACAATAAAAAAATACATGAATGTTCAACCAACACTCGCAGTTTTTATATGCTTTCATTTCCTACAAACATAGCAAACCGTATATTATAATTCATGGTTACCATGGAAATGAAAATTATTTCTGAGGAGGTTGAAATAGTCAGGATTTACTGTAAGTGATGTGATTCTGTAAACGCGAACTCTCGACGAAACGATTTTTTTCGAAAATCCAGAGAACCCGAAACAACTCTATATACTTTGTCATATAAATATGACCGTCGATGAGGACAAAGATACGAGTTTGAATAGTTGGTCAAATTTTAAAGACAAAATAAAAATGTCTTCCTCTAAAGGAAATTGAAATTGCCACGATTTGACAATTTCATTTGAATCCAACCAAATCCTTTGTAAACCGTTCCGTTCTATTTCTCACGAAAAACAGGAAAGAATAAAAAGAAAATCAAGCCAAAAGTAAACTCAGAACACAATCAAAAAACTTTATCCTTATCAGTGATCGTGAAAATGTGAGCAGAAATTGCCCGCCTGCAGCGCAAAACGGTACACACAAAACCCCAAGCAGCTGTTCGCAAAACGTCTCCCAGGGGCCTCAGCCAACGAACCATGGGTTAGTCCCTCCCAGACTTCGGAGCTGTGAGGGCAGGTATGGGGGTAAATAAAAGATTAATCCAAGAAGCAGACTATTTTAATTGCGTTTCTTTCTTTCATTTTCTACAAATTTTCAGGAGACTTTCACTTTCAGAGATTTTTACGTCCCTGAACGGTACGGCTGGAATTGCACATTTATTTTCCTCCATTTTATTTCGCGGAACTATCGTTGGTGGTAGGAAAACTGGAAACATCTGCAAGAGTTTGCTCGGGTAGGGCCGTATTTTATTGTGATAAATGAGGCTGTGAGAAAATAGCTGGTTTCGGTGAATTTTTGTTTTCTTGCGTATCTTAGGGATGGAACCTACGACTAATAAAGATAGGCATCATGAAACATTCACGAGATTGTCGCCAGTCATTGATAGCTTCCAGTGCTGCATTACGGAATCTTTTATATAAAAGTATTTCCGCACCATGAATTTGGCTTGAGACACTCAGGAATATTTTCCACGCGTGAAAAGATTAACTTACCCCAGAGAAATTAGTTTCTAAAAAGGCGTATGTCTTCTAGCATAATGTTTATTTTTAAAAATTGAGCTTAGAAATGTTGATTGAATTGAATAACAATGATCATGATCAGGCTTTGTGGAAAATGTACATGTTTTTTAATAGAAAATCAACACAAAATTTTGAATAATTTAAAAACTCTCGTTTTCCCTATCATTTGTGGTGTGTGAAGCAAATAGCCGGAATGTCTTGTATTATAGACGATTTTCACGCCAACTCGACTGGCCATTGGCAGTAACATCTCAGATTGTAGTGAAACTTTGTGGGTGTAAAGACATTGGTCATTTAAGCATGCAAAGTTGCTTGAAACATTCAAAAAAGAATAAGACTTCTGTTTGAAAAGGGCCAAAATGTTTTTCTTAATTTTTTACAAAAAAAATATATGATACTAGCTGACCTGGCAAACTTCGTCCCGCCCAAAATTTATTTTTCGTTTTCACATTCAAGTTTTCTTACTAAGCGCACGTTCATGGGTCCAATCGCAGAACTATTCATTGATTGGTCTTCTAATCTACCCCTCCAAATACTACCAAAACTCGTCATTATAATATTATTATTAGGGGATTATTTTCAGACACAATTCTCGTTCAAGATTTCCCAACCACTTGCAAATAACATGTTTCTCCGTTACATGGAATAAATGTTTGATATAGAAAATATGATAGAATAAAGACAGCCTTAAATCGGACAATTTCTTCTTCGAGTTTTGCTCTCATCAACACATTCGGCGATCCATTTTTTGTTAGATAGACAGAAGAAGCTACAGGAGTGAGTTTTATAACCTTAAAATTCATTTCCACTTTTGAACAAAGATCAATTTCGTTAGTGGAGGCGATCTGGCGTAGTGGTAACATCCATGCCTCTCACGCTAAAGGTCACGAGTTCAATTCTCACTCCCGACATTCTTCCAAAAATGGAAGTAAAAGTGACGAACCAACCAAATGAGTTGAAAGTCACTATAATACAGATAAAAAAAAAAAAAAAATTTCGTTAGCTCAAACGTCAAATAGACTAACAACGCTTGTCACTATGAAATTGAAGAACATATGGGAATTGAATTTTCGCAAATTTTCCCATTTTCTTCAGAGTTTTCCGAAAATTTTCAATTGTCATATTTGGTTGGAATATGTTTGATTGAAATATGTGTTTTAATTTCTTGGAACTCCACCCCCCCCCCCCTCTCTATTCCAGAGCAGGAGGGGTGTCATATCATCATAGAAACATTTTTCGTAACTAAAAACCCACACATCCCAAATTTAGTTCCGTTTGCGTGATTGATTCTCGAGTAATGCAGATGCATTCCAATTCCTTGATTAGTTCTTGAGTAATGCAGAAAATTAAGCTTCACTTATATGGCAGCCTTCCTTTAGAGAGGGGGAGGAGTGTCTACTCACCACAAAAATGTTTCTTGCTCCCTAAAACCTTCACATGCCAAATTTGGGGGAGGAGTGTCTAACCATCATAGAAACATTTACTGTACCCCAAAACCTCCACATGCTATATTTGGTTTCATTTGCTTGATTAATTCTCGTGCAATGCAGAAATTTGTGTTTCATTTATATGGCCGCTCGGCGTTATGTGGACGCGTCTTAAGAATCAGACAGACAGAAAGACCCTTTATTTAAAAAGTTGTTGTTGGAATACAACTTTTCCCCTGTCAAAGTGCTCATCTTCCGATGGATGGATAACTTGTTGAAAGTCATAAGGGTTATTCATCTATTTATTTTTTTGAGAATTTTAAAAAAATGTTTTTGAGGAAATGAATTTCAAATTTTAAAATAACCTTTTTACACAAATTACAATAACAATTACAATTGATTACAATGAAAAATCAATTTCCTACATTTCATCCATGGACCAGAATGTTGAAGGTATTATTGAGTTGTGATTTTGTGTAAAAAATTAAGAGAAAAAATTGGCCCTTTTCAAAATGTAGTCTAATTCTGTTTTTTAAATATTTCATGTATGTAAAGCTGCTTAAATGATCAATGTATTTACAACCACATCGTTTCACTGCTATGTAAGATGGTGCTGTCAACTCCTAAGACGATTTTGCATGAAATTCGTCTATACCCGAAATTTCGATCATATTTCCAGGACGGACATATTTCAGAAAAATACTCCGCTCGAATAGCACTCTTTTAAAAAAATAATGCTGACATGCATCACATTCGAATGCATTTCACACCCGGTAAAACTCGAAAATAAAACAATCGGAAGTGAAATGTATCGTTTATTGGGATCCAGTACCTAACAAAATTGCACATTGTTTTTCAAAATAAAAAAAAAGAAAGGGAGATTAGATTTCGCAAAAAATCTCCCCTCAATCCTGAGTCGTAACACTCTCCCCAAAATGATTCGAATATTGAATGACACCACTAATTGATTTAATTTTCCCCCATTATCTTCGATACCCCTGAATCCTGTGCACTAAGTTCCCCACCTTTGAACACTTGTGGCATCACAACAGAGCTGGTATTCCCAGGTTTACGTATTGTATTCACCGAACTAATGGAACACCGCCCATAAGTTGTGGTAAATCTCATTTATCTTCTGTGCTCGAGATTTACAGTCCCCTCCAAGAAAACGAAAATTACCCTGAATATATCAATTACAGAGCAGCATCTTAAAATCGACGTGGATTGAATCGATAAATCTACCACTCAGACTTAAAGACTAATGGAAATTGATAGATTTTTCACCCCAATAAAGCATTCGATGGTTTGTTTTTTTTCAGACAACGAATTTTCCCTCACCAAAAAGCACATCGCCGTTATTTGGATACATTCGACTGAAAACAAACTCCCCAGCGTGAACTCACCCTGTTTGTTATAAGCCAAATGGGCGAAATTGTCCGACCATTATCCACCGATCACCGACAGGTGATAACAAATGGACGACTACAACAGCTTCATTAAAATGCACGACCTGATAACAATGTGATGTGTGCGTGGGTGGCGCATGGATAGATAATTTGTGGGCGGTGTCTGCTCCATGTTCTTCGAAGCAGTGACAAATAATGATTCTCGACCTCCCGCCGAATATGACAATTCACAATGGGGTCGCATCGTATTTTGTGACCGAATAGAGTTCAGTATGTAACAGCAACAATGTTCAATACATCAATGCACATACATTACTTTCCAAGAAAATAATCAGACTAAATTCAAAAACAGATATCGACTATCAGATATCCTCCAAAATCACATCAGAAATCTTCACCCACCCAAAGCGAAAATAAACGGAAACGGGAATCGGAAGCCACAAGCATAAATATATTATTGGCGGCGCTATCGCACCCCGGATAAATGTGTGAAAATTAAGCACTCTTTTGAGCACCCACGGGATTCATATTGTGAATGTCCCCAGACGGCAACGGAGAGGAGAAATTTGAGTGGGGCGTATTGCAGACCAATAAATAACTTCCATTTTCAATTTGAACGCATATTTTATTACCTGGTTATTTATATGCGTGCTCAATGGGCGCTCGCCGTTCCGATTTGAAACAGCGTAATAGAATTATTATTCTGGGAAATTGCACCTTTCAGTCCTCGGATAAATGTACCACCGCTGAATATAACCATCGTCGTTAGTGTCCAACCCGGAAAACAGGCTATTTGACTAAATTTAAATATTTTTCACGTGATATGATGATCCCATTCAATTGTTTTCGCGTCAATTTGCAGCGGACATTTCAATTAAAAGCTAAACAAAGCGCGTATTCTATTACGGGAAACCGAAAACAACGCAAAGTTAATTAGTTCGTGGATGGCGGGACGAGTTTCGCAGCAGTCCCAATAGCAGACAGCTCACAATGAAACTATTTGGAATATTTTATCGACCAGGAACCATGAATGGCTACAGTGTCCCATCATGGAACATCGTCCACTGTCAACGGAGAAATGAGCACCGCATTTAAGTGATAAATTGGAGGAAAACCAAGCACCATAATGAACATCAACGCGCGGCGGCAACAGAAGACCTTGAACGGAAAAACGATGCGAAAAGCCGAAGGAAGCAAACCACACATAAAAAAGCAATTAAAATAATGTAAACATTAATTATTCCATGGAAATGAAGTGTGCTCCAGTCCGAGGTCTGGACCGGCGCTTAGAATAAGTGAAAAGGACAGCATTAAGCGTGCGGGAGAATGTGCGATTAAAATAATTTATGGCGGAGTACGGAGACGCATAAAAAACAAACGTAATATGTATCCACAGGGCTTTAGGCTACGCAATTCATTACAGGATTTGTTTCCCCCATGTAGGACATTTGATAGCGATATCAACTCTGATCCCCCTATACTGATATAATTGACATAAAACTGGGAAATATTGCTGGAAATCAACAACTGTTTGATATGAACTTTACAACTGTAATCGGCTTAAAACGTTATTTAAAACGAAATTAACTGACATTTCATTAGACGTTCAATCCAAATCACAAGAAAAGTATTTATCAACACGTTCGTCGTCCAACGCGAAACGGATGAGTTTCTTGCGGGGCTCGAATTGCGAATACATTATTGAATTAAGGTCAAACTTTGTTTGTATACAGCTTTTACATAATCTAGCAAAATTTTTACTCAATTTGAAGACGAACTGACAACAATAATACATTTGAAAATTAATGGAAAGTATAAAATAAACATTATATTATTATAGTTTTGATATTATGATTTTTCTACATTTTGATGTATATGATTTATATATATATGATTTTGTATGATTTCAATCATATATATATATATATGTACATATGATTTTTTTCCTAAATTTATATTTCGGTGCCAATTCGATCAAATTCGGTTTAAAATCCTATTCAATTTGAACGAGGAGAGTGTCATCCACATCTGGGTGTCGGAGCGACGAACGTGTTTAATGGCCTTGGGACCGAACGTAAGCTTTACCCAGAACCAGAGTTGCTAACCTTCCAGTTTCTCCTGGATATTGCCAGTTGTTTTCTAAGCATGCCAGCGAAACAACCAACGGATTTTTTTTTTGTTTCGTCATATTCAATGCAATCAAGTTCTAAAACGTTTTAACTTTAATGATCCTTTGATCATCAACATGACGATAATTAACCCAACTAATGTCATAGAAAGGAAGCATATGTCAATTGTTCTCCTTCTACAAGGTCTTCCGAATATTTGCGATCGAAAAGATATCTCTTAAATGAATTTAATAATGAATAATACATTTAGGAAGGTTCAGAACATGAATTTTACGTACTTCCCAGCAAACTAATGCAAGGATGTTTCATTCTTTTGTGGTAATGTTTTAGCACTAAAAGTTAAACAAAATTTAGTAGTGAGACATGCACAAAAACTACGCGATGAATTCTATCTTTCCAAAAATATGTCAGTTCATAATTGAGGGGTTCAGAAGGAAAGGGGTGTAAGTGGCTTGAACGATTTCTCTTCATCAACTTTTTCTTTAGTTAATAACTCAACTGCAAAAACGATCCAATTTGAGTTTTGCTATAGAATCCGATAGATGAGGTTCTGACCTATCTTCCACATTGTCAAATACAACTGGGAATGTATTTGCAGCTAAGTTATGACCAAAAGAGAGATTCGATGTAGAGAAATCGATCAAATCACTTACACCCCTTTCATGTTGAACCCCTCAATTGAGAGAAATAAAAACTCGATTCTTCCAACTTTTCCCAGTTTTTTTTTTAATTTTTCCAGATTCAAAAAAAAAAATTGTTGGCATTTCTGTCCAGGACTGTGATTGTTCGGAACAGTATTTTTTTTTAAATTTAGTTCTTTAAATTTTTAAATGATGATCCCTTAGCTTTCAAGCATTCGATTCAGAATCACCCTCCCATAATATCTGTATTAGGGAGGCAATGGATGTATGGAAAAAATTTCATCATTGAATTTAAAGAACCGACCTAGTACATTTTGTTCATTGGTTCAAAAAATGACCTGTGCAAAATTTCAGCTCAATCGGACATGATTTAGGGGTACCTCAAGGCACTCAAAGTTTTGATTTTTTGACCACTCAGGCTTAGTCCTAGAAAGTCGATTTTCGGTCAAATTGTTTTTTCGATATGACACCAGGTCTCGACGTTTTATGCATTTTTGAGTCGAAAAAAAAATCGTTTTCACAAATTTCATGGTGAATCGACATAACTCGAGAACTAATCAAGCAAACGGAACCAAATGTGGCAAGGGAAGGGGCAAGAAACGTTTCTATGGTGGTTTGACATCCCTGCTTCCAAGTAAGCGGAATAATGGTCCTCTAAAAATATTACACACATTCCAATAAACTGTATTCCAACCAAACATGACGATTGAAAATTTTCGATAGAATCTGAAGGAAAATGGAAAATTTTGGATAATTAAAGCTCAAGCTCAAAGCGGTCAAAGTTTGAGTTTTTTGAAAATCAAAAAATCACCCAAGGAGTAAAGGAAATCGTGGTTATCGAAAAAAAATGTTGATGCCAAATGGCAAAATACAAAAAAATATAGCGCCCTCTAGTCCAAAGCCAAGAAAACAATAAAAAACGACTACATTCAATTATTACGAAAACAAAATCAATTTTTTTGCAAGTCGAACAATTTTTAATTAAAGATTAGCTCATTAATTTGGTATGTCGATCAACTAAATCGGTTTAGTGGTTCAAAAGTTATGAATATTAGATAAAAGTCATATTTGGGAAAAGTGGAAAAAAAAATTTTTTTGGATCACCCTAAAATGGATATGTCGATCATCTGAATCGGTCCAGAAGTTCAAAAGTTATGAATGTTGGTACTGGAAAAAGGGGGAAAATTTGTTTTTTACGAACCATCGGTTAACTTTGAAAAATCATATCTTAAAAATAAAAAAAAACATCTTTGATATCGAGATATATTATGTAAAAAATCTTCAGCTTTCAAGAAAAAATATAAAAAATATGGCACTCTCTAGTCCAAAGCCAATTAATAATAACACATTAAAAATTATTAACTTTCAAGTTATCCACTTCCAAAATGTTATTAGATTCCACTAATTTAGATGTTCCACTACTATATCCTGTACAAAATTTTCTCATCTTTCAAATCGTCTTCCGTAGCGTAGTTTTCAAACTAGAGTCAGTTGGAGACAACAAAGTCCGAAACAAAACAAAAAGTTCTTTAACTATTTCATTGTTGAAATTCGAATATATGCGTAGATGATTTTTTTTTTCATCAAATATAATCGTCTATTACCTCCTGAGAGAATCTGGATAAATTAGTTTTTTTCATGCGAGAAAGGTGTTTTCTTCTTTTATATTCAACAAAATGAAAAAAACATCCGGAAAAACGATCAAAAACTTTTTTTTTACTCGATTATATACAGTGAAAATAAATCAGAAACTGTATATAATCGAGTCCGCCCTGTATTGTGCATCATTCTCATGGTGTGCTCTTTTTTCAATCGTCCTCAAAAAAATCATGAAATGGTAAATTTATCAATATACTGAAATACCATTTTTTCAAAAATCATTATGTTGCACCATGTTTGTTTCCAAATTATATTTAATGTAACTTTCAACATTATGACATCATATTTTTTATCATAAATGTCTGTTCGTTTTGATTACAAGAAATAAATATTCGCTCGATTAATCGAATACTGAAAGACCATTATTCGAATGAATCGAATATATTAAAATGACCCCACGATTAATCGACAATCGAATAAACGGAAAATTTAGACATCTCTATTTGTAGTCAAATCCCTCCCCACAATCCTTTGTATATTTATACCGTTTCCCCTCGCACACCTATTGACGACTCGGTCACACCTTTATTCCACATATCTTGGTCATAACTTAGCTGCATATACATTCCCAGCTGTATTTTTTTTTTATCCCATTTATTTATTTAAGGCTCATTAGCATTTTAACTGTAACAGAGCCGAATTTTAATCGTGTACATGTCACATGGTTATCATATTTATAATTAGCACATTACACAGTTGTCATTCGCCAGTATTCCTTCTATACCATTACATATGGTACATTCACACAGTAGCCATTTAGGCGTAAGAGTATTCTTTCTGTTCTTCCATTATCCAGTTAGACCACCGGACAGCGGAGACAGTTGATTGATCATTGTTGAGTTATTTATAGAACAGCAGCCCGATGTGTCTTGCAGAGCAGAGCAGTTGTGTGGATGAATCGATCTTATTTCGACCGTGGATCGATCTCCATCGCTGATGATTGTTGCGTGGACGTAGCTATTCTGTAACAACACAAAGATGGTCAATGAGGGTCCTGAGTTTTGAACTCAAGAGCGATCGCTTACTAAGCGAACGCGCAACCAATGTGGCTACGGAGACCCCCTTTTTCAGCTGTATTTGACAATGTGGAAGATAGGTCAGAACTCCATCTATCGGATTCTATAGCAAACTGAAATTAGAACGTTTTTGCAATTGAGTTATTAACTAAAGAATAAGCTGAGGAAGAGAAATCGATCAAGTCACGAATTCGTTTTAAAAACTGAGTTAGTGCCAAACTGACTCTGTAATAAAAGAACGTTTTCAGTTTCACGAATGCGGTGGTTTGTTGGTGTGCGTTATATAGTCTGATTGATTTATATTTGCGACGACAAATGTACAGTGTCGACGTCTGGTGGAGATATTAGTGCTTGGGAGGTAAATTATTCTCTATCAGATCAGAAGGGCCAAGTGCAGTGTAAAAATATAAAAGTTTGAATTAAAATTTTCTGCTTCATATTGTTTGATTACCTAACACATGTACTCCTGACACTCACTTAACCATTTGTCGATGAATTCCTGTTTGTTCCACATATAATTACTATTATAATATAAAATCATCATCAGATAGTTTTCGTTCGATGTATTCTTGCACTTTCGGAAAAAAAACCTCTTATTTCATCACATAAAATGAATATTGGATACGTTAAAGTAAATTTTCATTCATAATTTTGATTTTGAAAGAATGTTTATTCCACCTGAATATCATCATCATTATTTTCGCCTCCCAATGAAAGCACACGAAGCTTATACCGTCTACGCGAATATACTCCTCAAAATCAGAATCCGAATTGGATTACGATCCCAATAATAAAAGAGCCAAAGCAGCAGGTTTTCCATTTTCATAGTCTTTTTTTTTAGATTTTCCAAAACAATACTCGGAACTTGACAGTTCAGTATAGTTGTATTGGTGAACCCGAGTGCGAACCCGTGATACGTCTCAGTGCGAAACTAACAGCTTTCGGGGTGAACCTAGAGCGAAACTGGGTTGAAGCTGAGTGAATAAAAAACGTTTTGACAGCAGTTAGTGTGGCACTGGGGTTGGAACTGAACAAAAACGAATTCGCTATTACACTCCCTGCATTTTAAGCCCCTCATTTATATTTATCATTATAGCAACAGAAAAATACATCGAAATTGTTCAAATATATATTTAACCAAAATGTTTACTTTCACCAGGCATTCTTTAACACCTTGATCGCCCTGTCACCCAGATCTGGGTAAATCTACTGTAAATATGTTTGTATGTTTATCTGCAGGGTTGTCTCACATCAATAAAAATTTACCCTCTTTCCTGTTGACCGATTGATCTGAAATTTGGAGCGCACCTCTGCTGTCGTTATAAAACTGCGTATTCTATGATCTTGAAAATCCAAGATGGCGGCCGCTACACAATGGCGGACTACATATTTTATCAAAACCCCATCAATATGGGTATCAAACTATTTCGTCGTTACTACTTTCCTCACTTTCAGATTTACTATAACGCCGTCCATTTTAAGGAACACATATACACAATAGACATATTGTTTTTTTGAAATAAACAAGGTCTTCTCCGCGTTGCGCAATTATTATTCTCATTCTCAGAAAAAGAAAACATGCAACATGCTTCTTCTTTTAGCTTTTATCTACCAAGCGCAAAGAATAATGAAAACGAACCACGTGAGAAGTCCGAGTTGCCAAATGTGATATAGTATATGAAGATTGTTTTTCCCACCAATGTGACATATGTTGTCAGTATGATATATTCACAGAATCTTCGCATTCGATTGAACAGAATATCCCATATTGTCCGACAAAATTATAGTTATTCATCGCCATCGAGTATAGTATATAAAGCAAGTACGTTCGGTTGAATTTAATTTTTTATTATCATTTCCAACACTGTATAATTGACTGAAAACTTATTTTTATAAGTTTTCTAATCAGCAGTCGGTTGATTTCGTTCGGATTCAACAAAAAAAGTAGTCCTGAATCGAATCCGAATTCATTATATATGCCCGCTTATTTCTCTAGCGCACCGACAGTTGAATTTTGGCCCCGCAAGAAACTCGACCGAATCGCTCTGGGCGACGAAGGTGTTAATTCAATTTCACAGAGCACGAAATTATGCGAACGCCCGAGCGGTCTTAGGCTTTTTCTTTCAATTTATTAACGGAAAACACGACCGTTCTTCACTGTGTCTAGATACTAACTGCTTTATTCTCTATCTTAGAAATTATATACAAGTTTTTCTTGCATCTATTACCTCCTCTTTGAGGTATAATCAAGCCAAAAGGGATTCGAGATAAGCTTTCCTTAACCTAGGCCCTATCTTTACATAAAAATAAACTGTGAGTCATACGATCGTAAAAGCAACAGATTACTTTATTTGTTCGGGATCGTGCTGACCTTATCGCAAATGTGTCCCTATTTGAAAACTTAAGACTCATACGATCGTAAAATCAACAGATTAATTTATTTATTCGGGATCGCTCCGACCTAATCTTTTTGCCCCTGCATAAAAATAAACTATGAATCATTCAGGCGCGACGTATTGATAATTTTGGTTTTTAGGTTGTCGCAATTAAAATCGTATAAAAGAGAGGATAACTGTACAGCGTTACTTAAATGAATATCATCAGTCGATGAAAGTGTCGACGAATAACGAGTCAACATTTAGGGGCTAGTGTTAGTACCGCTGTAAACACATTTTATCAAAGTTGCTTACCGTCAGGCGCAATGAGTTAACAAATCAAATACTCTCATCATAATAGAGTTTTATACACAGTTGTTGTCACTATCGAATTAAATAAAATTTAATAACATCGTAAACGATCCTGCAAGAGAGTGCAAGAGGGTTGCATTTTTAGCATAGCAAACACCAACAATGGTAAACTTTGACCTCCGGCTAGAGAAATATGCGCTTTCCGGTGAACAGAGAAAAGCGCTAGTGTTTTTTTTTCGCTCCCGCATTTTATTCAACTTGAATAAACCGTTTTTTTCTGCAGCTATCTGTTCGGGGGGAAAATACCAAGGATGTAAAAATAAACAATAGTTTTCATTTTTTCCGTTTTTTCATGGTTTCGATTTTTTTTTCTCGCCCCCTCCAGCTGGTTGCCCGCCGGCGGCCTTTTCCACTCGATCAACCTGTCTGCGGCAGATGATTTCGACACGAAACCCGAGACCCATATACAGACACACCCTTCGGTGGAGTAATTCCTTTGTAAGGATGTGGAAAATGATGGCTTTTGTGTTACTTGTCATCCATCGCTCTGGATGCTTTGTGTATTTGCATCAGGCGAGAGCAAGCGGTGTGCTTCAATTTTTCCGCGAGCGATTCTCAATGACAAAGTGTGAAGTGCTATTTTTGCATCACACCTGCCGGGCTGGGTTTGGCCTTCTTGGCGCGAAACGTTGCGCCCTCCGTACTGATGGTTGCTGTCACTCATTCGAAAGCTGCTTTCGGCGGACTACCTATCGTTGTTTCAGAGCAAGGAATCAGCCTGGCATCTTTTTTTTTTGCACAGTGAGGTTCGATAGTTGCAGAAAAGAGCTTTTCCGCCACTGAAAGCGATTTTTGCGATTTTTTGCGTTATTTGTTTTTCATTTTCCCTACCACTAGGCAGATGCAGATGCGCTGAATGAGTGAACGCGTGGAACATTGTGCACTGCCAATGCAATAATAATGCCCGGAGAAGGCGAGGGCGTTCGAGAATGAAGTTGCCTCGCAATTTCCTTCCATTGTGGGGGAGCTACAAAAGCGATCCTTTCCAGCATGATTCTGACGATGATGGCGATGGCAGAACACGGAAGGATGGTTATTACATCGCTTCAGGTGAGACCTTTAATCTTACATCGAGTTCCGGACATTATTCAGCACTTTCACGACGCACTACAGGCGCCAAATTGATGGGTATGAAGTAAGATTAGCCCTACTACCCGTCCGGAATGAGTTGCCTTCGGAAAGACCGATGAACTTTCCAACCTCAAGATGACTTCCAAATTGAAACAAATCCATGCCACTTCTGGTCGAGAAAGGGGGATTTCAATTGATCTCCCACATAGCCACAAATCGTTTGTTTTTTTTTGTGCTGATTTATGAACCTCAATAGCTGCGGTCGTCTATCGAATATAAACGTATCCTGTGTGCGCACAACTCCGGGGCACATAAAATATACAGACATCGATACCGAATGGCTTGCTGGTAACTAGCACCCTTCAATTTTACTATGGAAGAAAGCCACTGCCACTAGTTTTCGATACAGTCAGCCCGAGCGGAGGGGATTCCCAACTTCAGTTTCTAGCCCCTTTTTGTGGGGTGCTGCTAAACATGAACCGAAATGAAAAGAGCGTAGAAGACTTTCTCTCCATTCCTTCTTTGAATAATTTATTAGATTTCTTACCGTCGGCTCCAGAGGCGCACAACCCGACCGCTGGCTCCGAAACTGAATAAAAGTGGGAATAGAGCACATAAAGGGACACTAGTGGCACCGGGATAAGCCTTCCAAAATGGAACGGCTTCGATGGCGAACTGAATGGAACTAATTTAAATGATAATCGTAAATAGTAGTGATAAATGACAACAACCGATACCAATGTGGGGTATATTTATTTATATCACTTTTTTTTCCTTCTCATCTACTCTTTCGTAACATCGAAGGACATTTTTTTCCTATCCCACCGAAGGACTACGGCGGGTTGCATTCGGCTGGGTGCAGCTCTCGGTTCAGGGAAAGTGCGATATGCGGAGCTCAAGGATATAAACCAAAATTGGGTATAAGTGGAAGTAGGTGAATAAGCTCTTTGTTCGGTTAAACGAACGATTTGCATTTCAAAAGAAGCTGCGAGCGGATGATAGGAGCGGTTCATTGTTGGGAAATTTCGGGAATCACTGGCTGGAACGGATGACAGTAATATCAATTGTTGGAGAGAGAGAGAGAAAAAAGGGTTCCACGATTGCGATGGCTGCATTCGGCAGTTCCCAGCCGATTGGCGGGGGGTAAAGGGATTAAACACGTTGTGGGTTGAATAAGAGATCAAGTATTGCGTATGTAAGATACTGTATTGATTGCTGGATATAAATCATTTGTGTAAGAAACTTTATGCAGCTTGATTAACCGTAGCGAAGGTAAGTTATTCACATGGCATTAGTTGGTTCGATAGAGTTATTGTGTAGAGCCGAGACTAGACTCTGAAAGGGTGTCGTTACTCCCAAATCTTATGTTATTGCGTCATTGTTTTCTCTCCTTGAAGCCTTTTTATTTTTAGGCGATTTTAGACGTTTAGATTATGATATAACTTGCAATGACGCATTCGTTACAATTGTTTCTTCGTAGTAAGTCTTATTTTGAAAAAAAAAAAAAAAACGAATATAACCGGTCTCATTGCTAGTTATATTTAAATTAAACCTCTTTTAAACGACCTTTTTACACGATTTCTCGACATCACACGGTTTTCTTTTCCAGAATGTATGAAGATGTATAAAAAATTGCACAAAGTGGGCAACGGTATGTGCAAAATAAGGCACAATTTCATGAAATTGTAAAATGAGAATTCTAGAAATTTGATTTTGAAGAGGCGAATATTTTGAACGCCGCGACAGGTTAAACACCTATGTAACACAACTATCTACGGCTACTCTTAATCGATGAATTGATCTAACGGGTACTTCCATTAGACGGGTACTGACGTGTTTTACGAAAGAAGGAACAGTATTTTTCAACCGGAAATTTCGGTGGAGGCTCGTGCATGGTTTGGGCGGGAATCTGTGTAACCAAAAAGCTCAAGATAGCTTTCACATCATTCAAGGATCATACACATGTTCTGGAATCCTCTCTCCTACTGTTTTCGCGTGGATATCGTCACAAAAAGATCACATTCCAGGAAAACAATGCTACTATTCATACCAGCAAGTAAACTAAGCAATGGATTAAGGACCAAAAACCTAATATTTTGGACTGGCTGACTCGATCTCCAGACTTGAATCCTGTTAAAAATCTTAGGGGGGATCCTTGTACGCAGAATCTATACTGAGGGAAAACGGTACAACACGATTGAAGAGCTCAAGGTCGCAATTTCCGAAAAATGGAAAAATATCGAGAAATCCATTCAGCAGAATTTGATAGATAGTAGTCACGAACTTTCTAGGTTATTAGTCGAAATGGCAAGGTTGCCAATTATTGACATGTTAATCAGCTGATCGTTTTGAATTTTTCATCGATAATACTTATGAATTTTGAAGTGGTCTTATAGAAACTGGACAGCTGAAATTATAATATTTAAGCACAATAAATAAACAAACATATCTTTTGAACGGAATTGACGTTAAATATACTTTAAAGGGTGTGTCACATCAAATTGCATCACGGAAAAAACGCTGTAGAAATTTAATTTTTAGGAATTATATCTTCAGCTTTCGCTTAAGCGGACCTTTATTCAACTTTATTGACAATATGATGACATTTGAGAGCATAATGACAGCTGAACATGGCCGACGACGCAGATATCCGGATTTTCTGATTTTCGAGCATCAATATCGTGACATTTCATATGGATGCATGATGTTGACGTTTTACCTCACGGACTTCCAGACTGAGTTGCCAGATATGCAAGCGCACATTTAATTTTTGTTAGTCTTTTTTGCGATTGCAATTAAAATTTATAAACTACTGAAATTGTAGGAATCATAAATGGAAGCTTTTGGTTTGGAAAACCGATACTTTGAATAGCAAAATACGGTACTTTTCACGATACAAATCAAAACTTCAAAGTAAACTGACAATGTGACGGTGAGAGAGTGGATGAAACTTAACAACGTTTTAGAAATTTTTTAACGTTGAACTCGGTCATTCTTTGCGCTAGTGAGCGGGTTGTGTGTTTCTTCACACTCCGCTATAAAATTTGGAGAATGAGAAGATCTGGGAAAATCACAGATGAAAAAGCATCATGTGTTAATTCAAGCTACAGTAGAATCCCGATTATACGCGGAATAGTCAGGCAAACTCATCGCGATTAGCGAAAATCGCGGATGACCCATTAAAAGACAACAAAAAATGCAAACACGAAAAGAGATGTTTCAACATAAAAACTATGTTCTATCAATACAGAAATCAATCAACTATCCATCTATAAGGTCGTGTACACCAGTGGCTAAATAATGTAAAAGCCAAGACCACAACAAAAGAGCATGGGCCTACCACTCACTAACAAATTCCGGAAAGGCCTATTGATTTACTATGGAACTCGCAGTCCCGAATAATCCGCAGGGCGGATCACCCGCTCGCGGATAATCGGAGTTCTACTGTCATAGTCTCATTTATGGAATAAAAACATTTGCTTGCAGATAAAATAACTTGCATATATTTTCGCAAACTAAAATAATCTGGCATCTCTGAAACTGAAAGGAACAGTCTGTATTTGTGAAACGAGTATTATGATGTATTTTTGAGAAGAAAAACCGAATTCAAAAGTGTAAATTATGAATGAAAATTAACTTTTACGAATCAAATTGGTATTCTATGTGAATACAAATCACTTTTTTTCTGCAAGTGGTGAGAAAATCCCATACAAAAAATATGTCTGAAATTGACGTTATATTATAATAATACATTTTAGTAGGAATATCTGAAAATTCAGGGGAAATAGGTTAAGTTAAGGTTAGGACTACGCGCTTCAACTAATTAAATAATACCAAGTAGATATTTTCATTCAAATTTTACCAATTGAAAATTGCCTTTTAGCTTTCTAATCTGATAGAGAATAGTTTGGATCCAAAACTCAAATGTCGCCAGTAGGCATCGTGGATATTTTCGTTGTCTCGGGTTGAGGGCGATATTGACCGTGTAAGGTGGAAAAATATTGATTGAGGTTAGATCATATGTCGAAAGCCTAGCTGTCACGATATTGAAGACACTTATTGTCAATCCGGTTGATCGTGTAAGGTGCCCATTATAATCAGATAAGAGTGTATAGATCACGTTGGCCATGCTTCACTTTCAATTTTTCGTAAATTTAGAAAAATGTCGTCGAACGAAAAAGAGCGTCGTGAATTAATCCTGCGCACTCATTTCGAGAATCCGGAGTTGTCACATCGGGACATCGGTAAGATGCTGGGAATCGTCGAATCCACGGTCAGCAGAGTACTAAAACGATACTTCGAGAACCTAACCATCGACCGGAAGGTGAAGAACGGCAAAAATGGATGCTCCGTCAGTGAAAAAGATCACAAGCGCGTAGTTAAGCAGTTTAGACGTGATCCGAGAAGTTCGGTCCGGGATGTCGCCAATAAGCTGAATTTGTCAAGTTCATTCGTCCAGCGGACCAAGCAGCGGGAGAAGAAGGCTCCTAACCGCGACGAAAGGCAAAACATGATGGGGAAGACGCGAGCCCGGAAGCTGTACACCGAAATGCTGACGAAGCCGCATTGTCTGGTAATGGACGACGAAACCTACGTCGAAGCGGACTTTCGTCAGCTGCCGGGCCTGTTGTTCTTCTCCGCAGAGGACAAATTCAGCGTTCCGGAGGAGATTCGCAAGCAGAAACTATCCAAGTTTGCCAAAAAGTACATGGTGTTGCAAGCGATCTGCTCTTGCGGAGAGCGGAGCGCCCCCTTCGTGATGACCGGCACGGTAAACGGGCAGGTTTACCTTAAGGAGTGCCTACAGAAGCGCTTACTACCACTTTTGAAGCAGCACGAGGGCCCGACCATCTTCTGGCCGGATCTCGCTTCGTGCCAAAGGAAATGAACCCGCCCAACGCGCCGGAGCTTCGCCCAATAGAGAAATATTGGGCGATTATGAAGCAGGCCCTCAGGAAGAACCCAAAAGTTGTCAAATCGGAGGCGGACTTCAAGAGAAAATGGATTTCTGTTCAAAGAAAACTACAACCTGACGTTGTACAGAACCTTATGGACGGGGTAAAGAGGAAGGTGCGAGCATACGGGCTTGGGCTCGTATGAATAAAAAGAAAATGCCAAAAGTTGTTTAATAGTTTTTATTTTACTGTCTAAAATTTTCAAAAGGATCGGTCTACTGGGCGAATTTTTCCGTGTTTCCGTGATGCAATTTGATGTGACACACCCTGTTGTTTCACCAAGCAGTGGACTGTATTTTGCTGCGATCATGTTTGTGCGTGTTCGAACCAAACTTTTCCACAGCCGCCCATGCGGCTGACACGCAAGGTCAACGAATATGGCAATCTCAACCAAAGTAGCAGTTATGCTACTTAGGAGAGAATGCGTTTCCACAGAAATGATTCCGAGCGGCCCAGTGCCGCGTGCGATGCGAAGCAAATGGAAAATTCCATTCGCTTCTTTGGTCCTGTTAAGGACCAATCCAAAACCAAGCCACACCACAGACCGAATGAGGGATTAATCGGTTGGTAGCAAATAAGTCACTTAATCCTTTGTACACATTTTATTTACACCAAATTTACAAGATAAAATATTATCACTTTCTTTGTAGCTTCTTGCTTTCCAATGTTTTAGCACGCGAAATAAACCTCTTCCTTTGGCGGTTGAAATAGAAGTCTCGTCTTTTTCTCTGCACGCAGTGCAGGTTGCTTGTGCTCGCAATGCACTCTCGTTGTTTTCCTTCCTCCGCCATCCTGTCGCTCTTCCATTCAGTGCACTGCGCTGAGCGGTGGACTGAACACACCCTTTATTCTAAGCATTCAACAATGGATGAATGTATCTTGCTGAAATTCTAACTGTTTGTGTTGCAACGAAATAGAATCAGGGTGGTCTTATAGAAGTTGGACAGAGTGTACATGCAAAGCAACTGTCAAAAATAAACCAAACATTCAAAATGGCCGAACTTGTTTGAATAAGACATGAGTACAAACATAACGCTACAAAAAAAAACAACATACCCCATCCTTAAGATCTCTTTTCCTTACTTTTGAAAGTCGAAATTAAGCTTTCGAAACATTCCATTAATTATATTTACATCATTTCAAAGCTTAAACCATCAGCTTTTGGAATATTTCACTAACATATTGTTATCTTGGTGTGTGTAGTGAACATAAATTTCGAGAAGAAATAAAAAAAAATGATTTCTTTCTGTTATTACAGATATTTTGAAATAAATACAACTTTTTGTCAACTAAGTCAATAGCAAATCTATTGTACCTTATCAACCAGCTTTCATTTTATCCCTATAATGTGTCTGTAGGATCTTTCAACACGGAGATATTTTTATATATATATTGTTTTCATGAGTTTGTGGGTGATGAGTGCATGTATATGTAAGAATGCGTATGCAAATACGTGTGAGTATCACAACTTCTTTGCAATCCTTAAGGCTGATACTTTTTGACAGAAGTTTGGTTTGATATTTGTACAAACACTATTACGTTTGGCATTTTTCAGTCATCGATAGTGGCTGTACGCTCGTAGTAGCGTTGTCCGTGTCCCGTGATCGGGTCCCAATGGTAGAGTCTGTCCAAGGGAGATTTTGTCGAGAGTGAATAAAAGCACGTCCGTTTTCTGAGAACTTTATTCCGATAATGGCAGGAAAAACTGGGTTCCCCAGTTGAAAAAACCTGCATCTTTTCATCTATTCTTCTCTATGTACAGTTCATTGTTTTAAATTGTATAAATTCGTAGTGTGAGTTCATTGTTACAATTGTTTTTAATTCTTGTGTAATTCGATTGGCGATTTTAATGTGTTGTGTTTTTGTTGTGATCAACTGTGATATTTTCGTTAAGTTATCCTAGTTGTGCATGGTAATAGGGTTGTGTAAAATGTGTACTGTGGGTGTTACAAATATAAATTATATGTGTGTACTGTCCTATGTACTGTGAATGTAACAATAAGGAATTTTATTTTATTTAATTTATTGAGATGGAACAGTGGCAAACAATGCCAAACATCGAGCATGGAACAAAATTGACTGAAATATTTTATGTACATAACCATGTACCGATAGGTTTGACGAACAGACCGAAAAATATTTTAGGGATCCAATAACTGAACATTTGCTTGTCGTGTTTTGAGTTGAATATATTTGATCAGTATTTTTTTTTTATCTCATTTATTTATTTATTAGGCTCATTAGCATTTTAGCTGTAACAGAGCCGGGTTTTAATCGTGTACATGTACATATGTTTATGTTTCTATAAATTATAAATTACACAGTAGTTAGTAGTAGCCATTTAGGCGTAAGGGTATTCTTTCTGTTCATCCATTGTTCAGCAGACCGGACAGCGGAGACAGTTGATATTGATCATTGTTGAGTTATTTATAGAACAGCAGCCCGATGTGTCTTGCAGAGCAGAGCAGTTGTATGGATGAATCGATCTTATTTCGACCGTGGATCGATTTCCATCGCTGATGATGGTTGCGTGGACGTAGTTATTCTATAACAACACAAAGATGGTCAATTGAGGGCCCTGAGTTTGAACTCACGATCGATCGCTTGATAAGCGAACGCGTAACCAAGTGGCTACGAAGACCCCCTATATTTGATCAGTACACGATGATCAAATTTTTTCTGTCAAAAAGAGTCAAACACCGTTCTGGATCATATTTCGGACAACATCATATCTCGGACACTTTGTTCTAATATCTTGAAATGCTTAATGCACTGATGATATAACTTTCAAATTAATATCACAATTGCTTCTTTAGAGTAATCCCTTGGTTTAATTATCATTTCAAATGAGAACTACATTTAAATTATAACATAATCGGCAGAAATCTTACAACACTACTCATTATCGTTTGTGTTTGACGTTTCCTTAGCGTGAGCACGTAGAATTTAACCGTTCATAAATATTTAAATTTCTCCCGTGTTTCATAAGTTCTCATCATCGTTAACAGTTTACTGTGATTGCTTGGTAAGTGTTTCGCAGTTGACTCTAAAATATAATCAATTGTAATGTAATTTTCGTCCAAAAAATTACAAAATAAAGTGTCCGAAATTTGAATACAATCTGTCCGAAATTTGATTTGGTGTCCGAAGTTTGATTCTCATTCGCTTCATTTGAAAAGCATTTTATTCGATGACTTTTTTATGTTTTCAATCAAATAGGTACCAAAGTAGAGAGTTTAAAAGCATATTGAACTAATTTATTAAAAATATCAACCAAATAATACCTGTGCATAAAGTTTTCTATTTTCTGCATCATATGCCTTAAGCGTCCGAAATATGATTCAGAACGGTATGTGCAAGTGCAAGGAAATGAAAGAGTAAGCATGGCATTTTGAACTTCGGTACAATATGCGTGGCAGTGCTCCTTTAATTCACTCCAAATTTTGATCGATCGGCTAAAAAAAACACGGCTGATCATATCAATATAAAATGTTCACATGTGTTTTGAGGATACACTAGGCTAAGAATTTTCCGGCTAACATTAGGACTTTTTGCAAAATTACAGATGAGTTTCTAAAACCCTGTTTTTGACACTTTTTAAAAAAATGCAAAGCAATAAAAGAAATTTGTTTTTGTCAAAGAAACAATGTACATAATTTAATTGAGTTTTAAAAACTACCTTTCGGTTTGCGGTGCGCTTATTGCTTATTGATTTATTCATCATCAATGATAAAGGGGTAATTTTTCATTCAAACAAAAATATCTCTGTATGGAAAGGTCCTTCATTAACGTTATAAGAACCAAATGACAGCTGGCTGGTAAGGTTAATGGAGTTTGCTATTAGGCAGGCAAGCAATTTTTTTTTTGTTAATTCACAAAATTTCTTTAAAAACAGTAATAAATCGATTTTTTATTTCTTCTCAATATTTTTGTTCACTACATTCTCCACACCCCAAGACAATAGAATGCTCGCGAAATATTCCAAAATCTGAATGTTTAAGCTATAAAATTATGTATATATAATTATCTTGATAGAATATTTCGAAAGCGTATTTTCGACTTTCAAAAGTAGTGAAGATACGTAGTGACGAGTAGGTACGATTTTGAGTTTGCGATACTTCTTGAACAGATCTCGTACGTTAAAAAAAAATGAAATAAAATAATATTGAAAATAAGAATGGATGTTCTTCAAGTGATCAGGATCACAAGCGTGTCGTGAAAGCGTTTAAGCGGAAGCCCATTCAGAGAGCCAAGGACCGGGATTAACTGCATACGTACCAAGTGTAGAAGGCTCGCGACGAACGGCACAAAATGGAGGAAACGTGCATCCACATCCTGACAAATCCTCATTGTCTCATCGTGGATGATGAGCCTTGCGTCAAGGCGAACTTCCGGCAGCTCCCGGGGCTACTGTTCTTCCTCGCTGAGCATAAGTTTGATGTTCAAAGTGATTTCAAAGTTTGCCAAGAAATACATGATTTGGCAAGCGATCTGCTCATGACGGAAACGGAATGCGCCCCTCGTGACTACCGGAACTGTAAACGGGCTGATCTACCTCAAGGAGTGTCTACAGAAGCGTCATCAAAAACGTTTGAAAAGTGCAATGAAATCATTATAAAATCATCCTACACCTAAATGGATGGGACAGTGAAATCGAAATATTTCACTCACCTACCAACACTTTAATTTGTTGAAATTACAAATTGATTTACAATATGGAAATAGAAATTCTATACATAGTTGATAATAAAACCAAGCGATACGTGGATCTGCCATAATAATCGCTCATTATATAACATTTGGCATTATCAATGAACAAACTTACAAGAATGAATATTTCCATATATCGAATACTGAATTTTTTTAGGTTTCATCCTTTTTTTGTTAGAATAAGACATAATACGCCTAAAAGTTACAAAGAAAGCGATATCCATTACCCAACAGAAGACGTGAATTTGAAAAATATTCTAGAACTTCGTTCCTAAATTGGAATTAACTGACGATTAAGATCAAGTGATTATCATTTACGTAACAGAGCGTTTGCGGATTTGTTGATATAAATCTCACACAAACCTATGTTAACACGGAATCTTATGATCGCGACTAGGTTTCACTTTCCATTGCCATTGGTGACAATCAAATCAATCCCCCTTTTCAAAAGATCGTAAAAAAGTTAATAAAAAACATATTATGTGCTGTTATGAGCTGTGCAATAACTCATGAATAAAACGAACCATAATACGAATATGATTAGGTTGAATTGCAACATGCAACGTTCCAAAGGTAGCACAAAAAGTTTCTGTCGAAGGAAATCCTGAATAAGGGTTGTTTCTTCCTTCCTGCACGCCAATGAATCACCACCAATTGTTGTCGGAAAACAAAACGAGCAGTGTAAAAGCCCAGCCGATTCCATGCACTCACATGCACATGAGAAGGTAGCAAAGCCGAACGTATAAACAATTATTCATACGAATTAAAACCACTCCCAAATATTCTTTAAGAGTTCCCCATGTTGTGTTTTCACTTTTTTTTCAGTTGTAACCAAGCAAATTCTGAAATCAAGGAAAACTTTTGTGGCAACGCCAAAGGGGGCTTATTTATTTGTGAGAAACGTCAAGTTTTGTTGTTTCATTCGTTTGTTATCTGACTGTAGGGCGGTAACCACAAAATCGAAACCCGAAAGGAACCCCGAGCCTCGAAACATATTCGAATTATGACTGAATGACACATTTCCGACATCATTAATTCCGTTTAGACCACTCCTGAGTAGCCCAACAAACCGCAGCAATGGTCCGACGGGGGGAAAATTTTCCTTTCAACCGATCTGCATGTACAGAAATGTGGTTTTGGCAAATCGTCGGGACGATTGGCTGCTCTAATGAGTATCGTAAACAAGTCCTAATCAGAGCTCCTCCCCCCGCTAAATAATTGAGAGCAAAAAAAAAACTCAAATCGCGGCTACTTTACGTATTGATTAATTATTTTCAGCTGTTCTTCATTAATCATCGTCATGAAAGGTAAATCGATTCCACGCAAGATCGCGGCTCGCACGATGAGATAAAGGTTTTCAGGAGGAATCGGCCCGAGATGTGGATCATTTGTTGATTGGCATGCGGCCACATATTGGACGGAGCGAATAGGGCGGCCAAATGTACGATATGTTCCCACTTTAATCCGATGGTTTCCCATTGAAAAAACTGATTTGCATAGTTAATTGTTTTCATCTCAGCCGGCAGCACTGCCGTTGGGAGCTCGCAAGCTCACCAGCGCCGAATAAGCAGCCATTGTGTATGGTTACCACCGCAAAACTGCGGATGATGACCGAAACATATCTGGGGCCAACCACAGATCGACACGCTGAGGCTCTTAAAATTCCTTGCGCGCCGCGAGAGGCCAATTTTTTATGCGCCTAAAGTGGGAAGATTTTGGCGATTGATGGATCAAAATCCCACCGTTCCGTCGAGTCGGAGGGTTATAAATGTTTGGACATAAAACGATTGACAGGTGAATTTGCGGTCATTTTTAGGATCCGATCCCGGAGCCGACTCATGCCGAACCACGGTAGGGAAAATGAGGATGATAATGATGATGATTACAAGATAACGGTGGGTTTGCGGTCGCTCCTCTCCGCGGACACTTGGAAACTTTGTTTCAAGCCATTTTTTAAAAGGTGTTGATTGGGCTTCCAATTGGAGATGATCAGTGTGGATAAATATGTTTTTTTTTGTTTTTGGGTTTTCCGTCTTTTCCCCTTGCTGCACTCGTTTATTTGCTACGGTTCGTTAGAAATGGAGCCTAGTCTTTTTTTTTGCTTCGACCTATCATTGAATTTTTATTTTTTTTTTTAGAATAGCCTGTTGGGTGAGCGCGAGCTATATTCGACTCGGTTTTCGTGGCGATCCAGGGGGACATCTTATCACTCTGCTTTGATCTGCTTCATCAGGGCGATGAAATATTGTTTCGCCTGGATGATTAGGTTGTATTAATGAACCATTTTAGTACTCTCGAAAGAAAAAGGTTCGGCACCTAACGCTTCCCGTTCGTCAAGTTAAGCTTCTTATGTTTCCCTCGATGCTTCGTGCTAATGAAAAGATGATGTTTATCTTCCAACAAGCAGAGTGGTGTTTCAATGCTGACAAATTGAGGTATAACTAATGACGGACGTGTTTCTTCATGATGGTAATTTTGAAATTCAAACTAATGCTCGAATCATAAATCCGTTTGACATCTGAACATTGGACCCCTATTGATGTGGAAGTTGTCGCAATGTCACCAAAAACTCATTGCAAGCCGGCTAGAAGAGGGGGAAATCAGCGCGAACCGCCACCCGTCGCTGTCGTACGTAATAAAAGAAGGTGTCACTGATTGGAACAATATTATTATAACTTTAAACATACCAACGGGTGAGAAGTGCGGGAATTTTGAACCCCTCGGCGGGAGAAACACATCCCGCGTGCCTTAGAGGCAACCCGCAGCTCTAGCACCAATCGACGACAACAAGCTGAAATTTAATATTTTATCACACCAGAATAATCGGTTCCATTATACATCACACGGTAATCATGGCGAAACAGCGAGAAAATATCGTTAGAAACATGATGTCGATATAACGTAGCATTTAAATAAACATTTTCATCCCCCATGGCTTTTGGCTAAAAACTCGACAATTTCCTAGCCCGGAGACAGCGTGTGACGATCATAAATCGGCGGGAGATGGCGGGAGAATCTCCGATTTCCTTTCGTTTGAGTTTCACGAAAAAAACCTACCTACCAATCAAATTCCTATTATACTTCGACGATTTCACAAATCACAACCGAACCGGCGGGGATGAACCACTGAACCACGTCTGATGAGAAGAACTCAGGTGTCAGCTCAACCGATTCGCTTCCATCGGGATCACTTTGGGGGTAAAATTTATGACCTCGGTAGTCAGCCGGTCACCGACAGAAAACGATCGGAGAATTATTAATTAAAAATGAATTACAGCCGGGGGGAAGTGGAGCTGTTCCTTACCGAGTAGCCGTTATGTTTGGTGTTGCTGCGGTGGTTCTACAGGTGAACTTTTAATGGAATCCCATATTCACTACTGAACACATCTATTTTTGTAATAACTGGTTTTGGACGAAACTGCACTATCATCACATCATATATAACTTCACATCTGATGAAACATTCTTAATCGAAATAATATGAGTTTTCATGTTTCCTATAACGTATTTCCGTAATTTTCACAAAATTAATACTTTGTGAATATATTCCCTCCATCTTCTTTAACGGAACTAACGTCCCTAGAGGAGGTTCGTCTCAGAGTAGCCCATTACTTGTGTCATTTTTATTAGTACTCAGTTGAGATTCCTTGAAATATACAAAAAGGAATCACAAAGTCATAAATAATTATGAAATAATTATTTGAATGAGAATATTTATCAAATTAAATAAGTAGAAGAAAAGGGTAATGGTAATGACTACTGCAGTTTGTGCACATTCTTGTACATCGATATAAAGAAAATCAAATGGTATCAAGTTCCTCGTGTCCATGTTAGAACGTGGTTTCGGATTCTAGCTTATACTACTCGTTTAAAGGAACTAATATAAATAAAACAGTTTTTACAGCACCTCTACTCGATGTATCGAAACAGTAAAAAATAACGGGTGTTAAATAAAAAATGAGATTTTTTTCAATCACATATAAAAAAAAAATATTTTTTTTCATCGATTTCAGTATTTTTTATTAATAACATAATGTATTTTCTTCAAAAAAATGTCAGTGAATGTTTGAGTGAGGGCCGTGGTCTGCTATTCGACGCAACTTTGTCGCGATGCTCTCACAAGAACGTTGTACGGCACTTACGTCCATTTTCCGGATACAATTCCGGATTCTTGTAGTCAGTTGCTTCGTGTCCTTGGCCCTCCAATTGTTTTTATACACTAGGTCACTGATTGAGCCAAAGAAATCCTCTATTGGGCGGCACTGGGGCAAGTTTGTTGGGTTACGATCTTTCGGCACGAACGGTATCTTTTTCTCCTCAAGATACGCCAGCGTCTTCTTGGCGTAATGGGAAGACGTCTTGTCCGGCCAGAAGACGTACTTCCCATCCGCGTGATGCTCGTTCAGGAACGGCAGCAGGATTTTATCGAGGCACTCTTCTCGATAGATTTGTTGGTTGATTGCCAGACCGCTCGGCTTAAACCAAGGCTTTGAAATGCCCCGGTCGGAAATGGCGATTTACAACAAAACCTTTTTTTCAAACTTGTGCTTGAACTTGTATTTCACTTCAGGCGGTGTGGATGACTTGTCGCTGGAGTAGTAATTATCATTTTCTGTAATATGCGTTTTGGACAGCGGAAAATAGCTTTCGTCGTCCAGAACGAAAGACGTCCCGCGGTATTTTTTGGTCATCCACCGACACTGTGATTTAACCGTCTCAATCTGCTCCTCCGTGTATTCCGGCGACCTCGTCTTCTTCCTGCAGACGATTCCTTCCATCTTGAGGGTCCGATGGATCAATACGTGGGAGCAGCCATATTTCCGACCGGCGTCACGCAGGCTGGTTGCGTCCTTGTTGTCAAACAGCTTCTTTAACGATGTCTTCCTCTGCTTCGTCATTATCGTCACCGGACGACCACTTCCGACCTTCCGCTCTACGTTAGGGGAACCCAGGATACGAAATACCGTACTGACAGGTACATTTTCTGGAGGCGATCTGGCGTAGTTGTAACATCCATGCCTCTCACGCTGAAGGTCACGAGTTCAATTCTCACTCCCGACATTCTTCCAAAAATGGAAGTAAAAGTGACGAACCAGTCAAATGAGTTGAAAATCACTATAATACAGATAAAAAAAAAAAAAGGTACATTTTCTTCCTTAAAATGTGCCACCGTGAACTTTCACTGCAACTTGGCGACTTTCTTGGAGAAAGAAAATTTTACGCTCTTTCTTTGAGTTACTGAAAGGTATTGAAAAAAATCTCATTTTTTATTTAACACCCGTTACAGATTTCTGAACAATGAAAAAACTCAATTCAAATGCCATTACTACAAACAATCACAGTCCTACGTCAAGTTTTCGTCCGTGCCCCAAGACCCAGATACATCAACATTTCTTCAAACTTTTTGGTATTCCATTCAATACTACGTAATAGTAGGTAATAAGTAAACCATTCTGCCATTTCAGTACCGTTGACTTTTTTTTTTAGAAAAACAAAAAATCATTTTGTTCCTAATGGGCACTTTTAAGGTATGACATAAAATAAAAAAAAAAGTAAAAAAAACTTTTTAAGTTAAACGGTTTCATTGTGATAAAACATAATATTAGGCTGTCAAAAAAGTCCTGCGGGATTTTTTTTTGAATTTTCATTTGTTCATAAAATTAGTTACAATCATCTGTTTTAAGTCAAATATATAGGGGGTCTCCGTAGCCACATTGGTTGCGCGTTCGCTTAGTAAGCGATCGATCGTGAGTTCAAAACTCAGGGCCCTCATTGACCATCTTAAGTTGTTACAGAATAGCTACGTCCACGCAACAATCATCAGCGATGGAGATCGATCCACGGTCGAAATAAGATCGATTCATCCATACAACTGCTCTGCTCTGCCAGATACATCGGACTACTTTTCTATAAATAACTCAACAATGATCAACCAACTGTCTCCGCTGTCCGGTGGTTCAACAGGATAATGGAAGAACAGAAAGAATACTCTTACGCCTAAATGGCTACTGTGTGAATGTACCATATGTAATGGTATAGAAGGAATACTGGCGAATGGCAACTGTGTTATGTGCTAATTATAGATATGATAACCATGTGACATGTACACGATTAAAATTCGGCTCTATTACAGGTAAAATGCTAATGAGCCTTAAATAAATAAATGGGATAAAAAAAGTCAAATATGCACCGTTTTGTAATACCCCTGTTATAGAAGCTCGCTTCCTTATTGGCAAAAAACTCGGATAGCCAATTTTCACAGGCCTCTTTTGTGGCTAACTTCTGACTACCTAGCTCGTTCGCCATGGACAAAAACAGGTGGTAGTCACTTGGTGCAAGGTCCGGACTATACGGCGGATGCAAAAGAACCTCCCATTCGAGCTCCCGGAGCTTCTGGCGCGTCATCAAAGAAGTGTGTGGCCTGGCGTTATTCTGATGGAAGACAATGCTGCCTCTGTTTATCAAAGATGGCCTCTTCTTCATGAGTGCTACCTTCAAGCGGTCCAGTTGTTGGCAGTACAGGTCCGTATTGAGCGTTTGGCCATAGGGAAGCAGCTCATAATAGATTATTCCTTGACAATCCCACCAAACACACAGCAGAACCATCCTGGCCGTTCATGAGGGCTTGGCCACCGTCTGAGCCGCTTCAGCGGGCTTCGACCACGACCGTTTGCGCTTCACGTTGTCGTAAGTGACCCACTTTTCATCGCCAGTCACCATCCGCTTCAGAAACGGGTCGATTTTGTTGCGATTCAGCAGCGATTCACATGCGTCGATACGGTCAAAGATGTTTTTTGCGTCAACGTGTGTGGCACCCATACATCGAACTTATTTGTGAAGCCAAGCTTCTTCAAATAGTTAATAACGGTTTGATGACTTATCACCAGCTCTTGGCCGATGCTACGGTCTTTCTCGGCTAATTCAGCGATTGTGTCGCAATTTTCGACGACAGGCCTTCCGGAGCGTGGCGCATCTTCGACGACCTCTACACCAGAACGAAAACGTTGAAACCATCGTTGTGCGGTGGAAATGGAAACTGTATCGGGTCCATAAACTGCACAAATTTTATTGGCAGCTTGAGATGCATTTTTGCCTTTGTCATAGTAGTACTGTAAAATATGTCGGATTTTCTCTTTATTTTGCTCCATATTTGCGACACTATAACGACACTATAAGGCAAGTCCATTCATTTGATACACATATCCCAATTAACATTTTTTTTAAACTAATATGAAATTAACCATTTTATAGCGGCGGCCAAATTGGATTTTCCAAGATAATAGAGTACACAATATTATAATGACAGCAGAGATAAACGTGTGTTCCAAATTTCAGATCAATAAGACAAAAGGAGCGAGGTCAGATTTTTATTAATGTGGGACAACCCTACAGACATACAAACAGGTCAAGTTGAATGAAAACGTTTAAAAAAGTAATTGGCTATTTTGTTGCAGCGGCCATCTTGGATTTGAATTTTTCAAAAACAACTGTGTTCTACAAGTCAAGCCCTCACATTCGGTACCCATATTAATGAGGGTTTCAAAAAAAAAATCACGTTTTTGTTTGGGCGGCCATTTTGGATTTACATTCCTCACGAATAACTGTGTTATGCTAGTTTAGCCCTTTCACTTTGTACCAATGATTGGGTTTTAAAAGAATATATATATATATATATATATATATATATATATATATATATATATATATATATATATATATATATATATATATATATATATATATATATATATATATCGCCATTTTGTTGTGACGGCCATTTTGGATTTGCATTTTTCAAAAATAAGTGTGTTCTACTAGTCAAGCTCTTTTATTCGTTACCCATATTGATGGGGTTTTGAGAAATTATGTGATCCGCCATTTTGTGGTGGCGACCATTTTGGACTCGAAAAGGTCGAAACCGATTGAGCTCAAGCTATGACACAATACAAAACAACCAAACTTATCTAGATTTGTTGTTCCAACATGAAAAATTTAAAAATTCATCTTAACCAGGCAGCCACAGTAAAGCGTGGCAGGGTACAGCTAGTAATATTCATAAAATTGGAAATAATATAGTCGTTTTCCTCTATATTTGAACGGATCATACCCAGAACTGTTTTTTTATTCTCGATGGATGGAAGAGCTAAGATTTTACCTTTCGAAAACATCCACACTTTGACGCACCGCGCCTACCAAGGTGTGATCATCGTAACTCATAATCGTTATTTTGTGGGTATTATCCCAATCATTCCCTCGTGCCGTGCTTCCACTGTGACTCTATTATGATTCCTTTTAAGTCATAAATTGGGCCAAAACTAAACGGGTTTTCGTATGCATAGCCGTGTCAGAATGGTAGACGCACATAGGACCTCAAGCTGAGTTTTATGGCAATCGCGTTCATTTAGCGCGCCGACGAAATGCTTACACCAGCGTGCGCTTCGCCAGTAATGGGCATAGAATAGTTCAATCAATTTATAGCCCTTATGACAGTTTGGAAACCAGTTCATGGGTTTCTAAAAAAGAAAACAAATTTGAATGACAATGCACTAATGCACAAGTCCGGCGAGTGGCTTAATTTGGAGATTTTGAATTTTATAGTGGCCGTGAATCAAGAAAGTGGATTTACAACATTCCTAGCAATTAATTGTACGTGTAAAGGAAATGCTGCTGAAATTTATTTAATTTCTCGAGTTGGAACGTGGCATCGCCAAGTTTGCGAGAAGTTTCATTTCGGTCCGTTAATTGCAATATGGTGGAACTTTCGTAATTTCAAAGTTTTCCTAGAATTAGTCACTGCCTGGTGGAGACGTACCCGCTGAGAGAGCCAATCTTTCATTCCAATCAGTATCAACACCATACCTATTATTCTGGTGCTGAAAACTGCTGCGAGCCGTCTCCAGGAAAAGTCTTCCGAAACAAATAACCTGACGTACCCTCTCTCTCTCTCTCTCTCTCTCTCTCTCCCAGCAAACCACAATTTTCCATTAACGTCCGTCAAGCAGCTAGCGTTAGCCTGATCCTTATTTCAACCACGTTTCCTCCAGTAATAACCTCTAATATCCCTCGTACACAGAACCGACCGATTCGCCTCCTCCTTTAGCCCACTTATCGGGGGGGAAAACGGAAAAACGAGCTGCTACAGCTCCTAAAGCAGCTGTCAGTGCGTTCGACGAGAACACGCATTCGATAATTGATGACATATCACGAGTAGGAGATAAAAGGGACTGCCCGGACTAGGAAACCGCACCTTCGTCAAAAACAAAATCGACAGACCAATCAAGCTAAAATCTTACACATTCTCAAAAATGCGTACTTAATGGGAGGGGTTTGATGTCATCGATTTAACGAATTTCACTCTATTTAAGGCAATCGGATATTTTGACAGCTTTCCAATCAATCAAACTGACCCGGGTCTTCTTCCGCCAGCGAGAGGAGGAGGATTGTGTGGGTCAGCCTAAAGCCAGCGACACCTCGAAGGTCTCATCCGAATGCAAATTGAAAGATGTAGAACATACGAAACTGGCGGCCACAGAGGCAACACAGTGTCTCTGACCTACCGCACTGATTAGCATATTATGTAAAACGATACCTAAAGTTGGTTGTTTTGGGCAGTGCGTTTGAGAGGCGCTTGCTGCTGTTTCCGTTGCCGGGTGAGGCGATGTTGAAAGTTGTGAGTGAGTCCCAATCCGCAAATGTACCGTTTCCTACGGCTTTTATTTCCCACGTCCTTGTGGGGGGAAAATCATCCCTCCAGGAACAAAAGAGTCAGTCAAATTATAAATATTTAAATTATGGTCGACCGAAATTGACGGCGGTGATGTAGTCCGGAGGACAAGTACGTCAAGCTGGACAAAAGACAACCATTTAGTTTAGCTGGATCTAATTTCGCATCGCCTCCGGGCTCGGAACGATCCAGCTCCAGTCGTAAAAATCAATACACTGTTACAGTGACCGAGGGGGTGGACATCCAGACCGATGGCCCATATTGAAGCCCGGGAAGCCAAACGAACGGTTGGAGGGTGAAAGTATGACGAATGTTATGTGTTTACATTCTCGTTATGCGAACGGCCGGAAGTAGAGAGCATAAAGTTTCACAACTCATATTTCTGACCCGATTCAGTAACGCGACAAATGGGGGAAAAGGAACGTTTTTTGTTTCATCCCGGCACAATGCGAACTTGTTGGCCGGCAGAGAGTCACATATAATGGATCTGCTTCTGTATATGTTGTCAGGAAAATAGTGAATTCTAATTAAAATTGTTGAAATCAGAGTGGAAATGTGTATCTGAGAAACACAGCACATAATTTGATTAGTTGCGCAAATATCGTTATAGACAGAATTCGGCAGAAAGAAAAAACTGATGAAGAACAGTGATTAACGATCCGACGCTGACCCGCGAAACCCTAAATTTTTTTTCTCTAGCAAATATGATTGAGTGAACAAAAACCTTAGTTAATGTTTACTTGCTTTGTTTTTGATTTGCGTAATTCAGCAAATATCGAGGCCAATAATCCCAACAATCCCTCTGATCAAGGCGGGACATAATTGTGGCGAAGCTGTGAGTGATACGGTCGAGAACTGCCAATTTTGAGTGGTGAGAGGAAAATGATCTCCTGCGCGCGCCGGTTGAGACAGTGCACCAAAAAGAAACAGGCGAAAGTTATGTAATTTCGATCCGAGCAATCCGAACAGGCTACCACATTTGTTTGCCGAGAGAGATACAATTATTTATGGTCCTGTGTAAAAGTACGGTTTTGGGTGGTGCTTGATATGATGATTGCTTTCGAACCAATAATTTAATTTTGCTGCTTACTTGGGCGCTGTTTTTTTAAATGAAAAAATGAAATGGTATTTCGGCATTACACACGAAATCAATGAAAAACTAGTTCAGTACAAAAAAACATGTAGTTTATTTCATTGGAATGTTTCACGTACACATCGTACGGTTATTTTATGGAGATCGTTGACTTGAAAATATGGTATCTTGATTTACCATTCTTTCTTGAACGTATTTTTTCCTTAACATAATTCAAATAAGTGGCTTGAGCGTTTCTGATGTATCTGTATCCCGCTCACAAATAAAACGATTTGGCGAGCATCTTCATATAAAATCGTAATAAGAAAAAAAGTGATTTCTGTGTTCTCAAATTTTCTAAAATTCTTTTGTCTCATTATAAATGTTCGCTATCATTGCTTTCTGTATACGTACACTTTATAGTTCACATCATTGTACCGTAAGGGTACACCCAAAATTGATTTTTAGCTCATGTTTTGTCATACCGATTTATTACATTAAGGTTAAAGTGGAAGCTAGCCACAAATGGCTGCCACAATGGCGCTCATTTCTTATATCTCTCTTCCTTACCCCTCGCCCGAAAATCAATAATTTTGCGAAGCAGTGTGAAGAAAATGATCGTTTGCACACATATCCCACCAATTAACCAAAATCTAATCGATTACTCATCAAATATTAAATTTTCATCTGCCGTCGCAATGTATAGTGGAAAACGTCGTGAAACTCGAGCTAGTGCTCTGAAAGTTAACTTTTCATTTTTCAATTTGTAGGTACTGGTGAAAACATCGTTACTTTTTCGACACTGATACCAGACAACATCATCGAAACAGCTATAAAAACAATTCAATAAAATGTTATTCCTGAGTCATAGCGTTTTATGTCATGAAAATTAATAAAATAAAATTGTGCTGATATCAATACAATTATTATTTTTACGTTCAATGGGTCTATAATGTAAGTTTTAGCAACTTTTACATAGGTTAAAAAAATTGTATTGCAAAGCTCGGAACACTGCACGGTTGCCTATGCTTTCAAAAAACGGAACGTAAACGGAAAAGTATTACATTCAATCAAAATGACTCGGCCAACGAAGAGAAGGGTAAGGGCTCTCCAACGTGAATATGTGAAAACAATACGATCAAAGAAGAAAAATATTAAGGAATTATCAACATCGAGTTACTGTGCGGAAAAACTAGTTAATACCAAAAGATACCAAATTTGCTCATGTTACGCTCGCGTATAATCAGAATTTTAATTCAAATGCAAATACACCTTCTATATATATATATTTATTATATTTGCAATTGTTCATCGGAACACATCGTTCATACATTTTACATCAGCACTGATTTTTTTTTTCAAATGTATTCTAAGACTCGTGTCAGTGAAGCGCCACACAGTCTGATAAGTGAAATCCACGTGTAAAAATGGTGTAATAGTGTTTGTGAGAGAAGAACAAAGCACACGTAAATAGATCAATTCACTTATCAGACTGTGTGGCGCTTCATTGACACGAGTCTTCGAATACATTTGAAGAAAAAAATATAGGAGGTTGTGTCCAATATAAGACAGCATTTTTGACGTAGAACTACGCTGTTATTTTTTATAAGTCGCTCGTTTATACCATCGGATATTATTCTATAATGCTGTGAAATTTTAGAAACAACTGCTTAGTAGAATAATCTCTGAAATGTTTTTTTCATTATAGAATCAGTTGCCGATAATTGATTGATGATTCATTCTTGCCCTCGCAAAACAATACACTAGCTGATCGTATGTCGCAATTTATTTCATGTCAATGCATTGAAAATTTACCTCGAACGCTATTCCGGTGGCCTTTTTCGCAATTGACATACACTCGGCTACAGTCGATTATATACATGTTACACCAGCACCATTATTCCACATCTCATAAGTACATCAATATATCATTGGCACCGCATGACAACACTTGCAAGTATCAAATATCATGCCACATGTTATTTAGTATTGCCTCAAAGGAATCGCACCTCTAGGCATCGTTCGTATAACGTAAACCAAGCGCCAAACAAGCGTTCGCCATAGCATGCATACAGAGCCATACATTGGTGGCTTGAAACTACTAGGAATATAAGCACTTCTCATCATTTTGCGCTATTCTCAAAAGAAACGCTTCTGTTAATATTCTTCTTCTTCAATGGCACTAACGTTCCTAGAGGAACTTCGCCGTCTCAGCGTAGTATTACTTGCGTCATTATTTATTAGTACTTAGTTGAGATTTCTATGCCAAATAACACGCCTTGAATGCATTCTGAATGGCAAGCTCTAGAATACGCGTGATCACAGTGCAAGTCGGAGGAAATTTCTTTGACGAAAAATTCCCCCGACCAGAACGGGAATCGAACCCGAACACCCGGCATGTTAGTTATGACGCTAACCACTCGGCCACGGGAGCACATGCTCTGTTAATATTACTGGTCTTGAAAAAAGTTACATTACTTTCTCATGCTCGAGAGAAGCGCAGCTGTCACCCTTAGTGGAGGAAGTTTTGCTATTGGCAAGCGAAATGTAATAACATATAAAATTCCAGAGCGACATTTACTTTCTTGGTAACTAAACAAGCGAAATAAACTCTTTTTGTTAATATCAACAACCTCGAAAACAGTAGCAATGCTTCATTATGATCAATATGAGCGCAAATGCAATCCTAGTTGGAGGCAGTTTTGCGACTGACATGCGAACCCAAATAACTTATAACATTCCAGTAAGACATTCAAGATGCTTGGTATTCCCCAAATAATTTTTTTGGCGCACAACCTTAACGTCTGCTTCGCCATAACCAGCCAGTTTAATTCATTGATGCTTTCTCAAAGGCACCAACGAAGCCCTTATGATGACGGAAAACAAACAATGTTAACTGCTTGGAAAAATACTGAATGATGCTACACAGCTTATACTCTGCTGTGACATCCATCGATGCGAATTCGCTAATGAGTTTTTTCAAGAGCGACCGCCTTCACCACCAGCGCGGGGAGCTTGATTTTGGTTGTTGCCTGGGTAACGGTGTTTACATTTTCGACCGACGCGCCGAAATCGCCTACTTCGCTGTTGCTCGATGCGGGGTCACACCCTGCGAAGGCTCGATTCAGTGCGAGCGCTTTGCACTGCGCCAACATCGCGTGCATCATTAGATGACGCTTGCCTCGAAATTTTATTGCCCCTGGCAATGCGTTCGTTTTATACAGGGCTCGAGCCTGCCTTCCTCTTCTTCTTGCTCATCACACACTACGCGAAGCGTCCAATTTATTACGCGGAAAGAAAAACACGATAGGAATAACGCGAAAAACTAACAGAAAAACCAAACGACGATATCCAAGTTGAATTACCACTGGTGGGGTTCAATCTTAGATCGAAGCGCAGCGAAAGCAATGTGAACTGGATTGCTCAACAGTCCGATGCCGAATGAAAGTTTGCCTTCTTTCTTTCCTTTATTTTTTTCTTTGTTAAAGCCTCTTAGGCTTTAAACTTTGCAGTTCATTCGCATCTATATTCTTTCTTTGTTTTGACGTAGGACTACGTCTAACCGGAAGATATAGGGGGTGAAATGGAAATCTAGGCACTGAACAAGTAGGAAAAAATGCAAGATTTGGAACGCTTATAACTCGAGCATTTCTCAATAGATCGCAAAGGTTTTTGCATCAATTGATAGGAAATATATCTACGTATCTATCATAACGAATAACATTTCATTTTTTTTGAGATAAATAATTGAATAATTGTGAAATATCAAGCATTGTCCAAATGCACTATGTGCCCATTTTTGATTGGTCCATTTTGTGCTCCTCAAATCGTACCGACTAAAACGGTCAACCAAAGTAGCAGCGAAATACAATGAAGCACGATTGGAAAGGAAAAAGAAAAGATATGAACGAAACATTGGTCGCAGTCTCACACATGCGTAATTCTCGAGCCAGCCAGTCAGCTTAAAAATCTCCGCTCCGCTGCCGTAATGATCATTCTCATTCAAACCGTACACCACATCGGTTCTCATCACAACACATCAACAAACCAACCCAAGCAGCCATGTCTGGACATGGTAAAGGAGGAAAAGTGAAGGGAAAGGCAAAATCCCGCTCGAATCGTGTTGATCTGGAGTTCCCCGCAAGGGTAGCTAGGCCGAGCGCGTTAGTACCAGTGCACCAGTCCACCTAGCCGTCGTTATATAGTTTCGGCCGCCGAAGTGATCGAGTTGGCTGGTAAAGCTGCTCGCGACGATAAGAAAACCCACATTCGGAACAGAACACATTCGGTTCGGTGGACATCAAGACAACAGGCAGTTGCAGCGAGTGGCGAGTGGCAAACGCAATCGCAAAACGGCAGCTGGTAGCAGAAGAAAAAAGTTTGTTCTTTATACAAACTGCTTTGGTGGCAAATCCAGAACAAGGCGGCATCGAGGGCATTCGAAATGGTTTTTTTTTCAAAACCACGAGTACTAAGTTTTCTAAATTGGAACCATTCCATGAAACAAGGCGCTTTTCAGGGCCATTAAACCTTCCAAAAAAGAGTTTAGGAAATAAAGTTCAATGCTTTCTAAAACATTATCCAAAATAATAATGAAACACAAATTGATTTTTTCATAATTTGTTTGCCAGGATCTGATGAGTATGTGAATTTGGCAGTTGTTCTGAGCTTATTGATAGTTGGGAACTTTCCAGATTATTCAATTTTCACCAATTCTTAAATTGGTTCCAGATTGAAAGTACAGTAATTTACAATTAGTTCGACATTTAGCTAATTGGACGGACATGTAATGCGACTTATTTAGTTGGACATTTTTGTAAACATAGAGATCCAAATTATGACCTCACATTGAAAGTCGACACTGTACCACTGTCATCGCAAATGTTCAATTACAGGTTAAAATCGCCTCCAATGCGACACTGAGTGGCGCTTCGGCACGTCGCATTGAATGTAATTTACTGTACAACATGTCACAAGCTGGATGGGAAGAAATTTTCCAACTGTGAAAGCTGTGGCGAGTGGCAAACGCAATAGCTAAACAGGAAGGTTTAACCGAACAAGATGGGAATATCGAGTGATAACAAAAACACAACACCAAAGGTTCTTTTCAGAACCATCAACATATTCATAAGTGTCCATATTGCAGGGGATCCCCACACGTGCTCTCAGCTTGTGAAACTTACAAGAGTCGCTGGGATAAACAAAAGCGCTCTTTGAAGGAACGCTCGAAACGCACTTTCACGGATATCTTAAAGGGCGCTTCCCCACTGGCTCAACAACCATTACCAACAAACAATGTCTTTGCTTCACTGCCAGTTGACGAATTGGAAGCGGATACAGCTAACGAGGGCACACCGTTTATTTTCAAAGGGAATTCCCGGCGCAAAAATGTGTCCACTCCCAAAGTTCAACGACAAGTCCCATCGGTGGTACCCCATGTTAGCTTGCCTAAAATATCGAGTGCAGCGGACAAGCAAAATCAGGTTCCTCCTGGCTTCCGTGGGAATAGTTCACCTTCGAACGACCCAGCACTCGAGGGGACATCAAAAACCCCAACTGTCCCTTTTTTTGCGTCCAGCTCAACTTCCCAATCGGGATTTATAAAGTTGACTGACCTTGTGGATCAAATCTTCACGTGTTTTAATGTTTCCGATTCCATCAGAACCATTGTCATCTCAATGCTTCCAGTACTAAAGACAATTTTGCAACAATTGATGCAAACATGGCCCCTCCTTGCAATGATTATCTCTCTTGATGTCTAATTTGAATAGAGAGGTCGGAGATATCACTGTTTTACAGTGGAATTGTCGTAGTCTTATCCCTAAATTGGATGCATTCAAATTTTTAATTCATAAGTTCAATTGTGATGTTTTTGCTCTGTCCGAAACTTGGCTTTCTTCGCGAGATGATCTCTCTTTCCACGATTTTAATATTATACGCTTGGACCGTGATGACAGATACGGAGGGGTGCTATTGGGGATCAATAAGTGCCACTCATTTTTCCGAATTGACCTTCCACCTATTGGAGGGATCGAAGCTGTTGCTTGTCATGCAAACATTAAAGGCGAAGACCTCTGTATTGTCAGCTTGTATTGGCCTCCGAGAGCTGCGGTTAGCCGCAAGCAACTTGTTGACATGTGCTCACTCCTTCCTGAGCCACGATTGATCTTGGGAGACTTCAACTCTCACGGAACTGCCTGGGGGGAACAGTACGACGACAATCGTTCATTGTTGATATATGACCTTTGTAACAACTTCAATATGACCGTTTTGAACACTGGGGAAACAACACGTGTGCCCAGGGATGCCAACCTTCCTGATTTTTCAGGATCTCCCAGACTTTTTGGCACGCTCCCTGACATCCTGACAAACACTCCATTTTCCCTGATTTATATAAAATAATCCTGATTTTTCCTGATTTTTAACTTTTTGCTAAATCAGAATAAAAAAATCCATATAAATATACTGGGAGTTTTGCTGGTTGTGTATGAGAACTGTCATAATAGTCTACCTTAAAAAGTTTTCCGGTTCGCGCTTATATAATGCTAACCCTTTTTTTTTCGATTATACTCTATCTGTTCGCCTTTTCGAAGGTACAGTGTCGACATTTTTTTAAATTTTGAAGTTTACGTGAAAGAAATATAATCTATAACAGAATAGGAATGGAAACAATGAAAGGAATATTAGCTACCAAAAATTATGTATAGTTAAATAAAAACAATACAGGTTTCATTACATTTTCGCAGCAAATAACATTCAAGTATAACAATCGATGTACAAGAATTTTAGAAGTAAGCACATGTAAGCATCTTTTTTTATTAAACTGTAATTATTATTAAAAAGTTTTTTATTTCTTGAAGAATATATATTAAATTGTTTGTAAAGCAAGAAGTTGCAAGAATGATCCGTGAGACACGACAAATGAATTAGCAGGTTCACTACATATGCTTAAAATCTCCGTTCATGTGCATCAGTTGAAACATGGTTACGTAAATCGTTACGACTTGTGCGTTTCATCTATGCATCGATTTTTTTTTAAAGCAAATTGTGGCGGGTGATGAAAACGGGTCATTTGAACAATCCGATTGACTCGGTCTTCATCTGAAAAAAAATTATGATCTGGTTCAGGTGGTATTGGAGAGTTCTACCAAGCAACCAGTCGATACAATCCCCCAAATACTGCTAGCAACTGGACAAATTAGCTTCCATAATTAGTAAATGTTTAGAAATGTTAGGCTACCTGAAAGATTTCAGAACTTCCTGAATTGATTGCAAAACAACACTGTGCGTATAAAATTCGAAAAATAATACTTTTGTATTCTCCAAAATGGGTACGAACTTTCCGGACAACCCAATAGGAGCTATCCTGATTTTCCCTGATTTTTTCTTTCATTCTCCCTGATTTTTCAAAAAAATAGTTGGCAACCCTGCGTGTGCCTAAACCTCCTGCTAACCCAAGTGCTCTTGACCTCTCGCTTTGCTCGAATTCACTATCGTTAGATTGCAAGTGGAATGTAATCCAGGATCCCAACGGTAGTGATCACTTGCCAATCAAAATTTCCATCACCATTGGGTCGAATTCTTCTGAATCTATAAACATGGCATATGACCTCACAAGACACATTGACTGGAAAAAATATGCGGACGCGATTACTCTAGCCATCAATTCCAGAGATGGTTTACCTCCATTGGAGGAGTATAACTTCCTTTCTCGTTTGATCCATGACAGCGCGGTTCGCGCTCAAACGAAACCCATCCCAGGTTCCACCATTCACCGAAGGCCTCCCAATCCATGGTGGGATAGCCAATGTTCAAAGCTTTATGTAGAAAAATCGAATGCATTTAAAGCTTTTCGGAAACGAGGAACCATTGACAATTTTCAAACGTATTTAGACCTTGAAAATCAATTTAAAAACTTGATCAAAGGTAAAAAACGTGCTTATTGGCGAAATTTCGTGGGAGGTTTGTCACGAGAAACGTCAATGAAAAAATTATGGAAAGTGGCTCGAAACATGAGAAATCGCTCTTCATCGAATGAAAGCGAGGAACATTCACATCGATGGATTTTTAATTTTGCGCGAAAGGTTTGTCCCGATTTCGCTCCCGTGCAAAGAATTGTTCGAGATATACCACAAGATAGGTGCGATCTTGATTCCGAGTTTTCGATGGTAGAATTCTCTCTTGCTCTCCTTTCAAGTAACAATTCGGCTCCAGGATCGGATAGAATTAAGTTCAACTTGTTGAAAAACCTCCCCGATGTGGCCAAACATCGCTTGTTGAATTTATTCAATAAGTTTCTGGAGCATAATGTTGTTCCGGATGATTGGAGACAAGTACGAGTTATAGCTATTCAAAAACCCGGAAAACCCGCGTCCGACTTCAATTCGTACCGCCCAATAGCAATGCTGTCTTGTATACGGAAATTGTTGGAGAAAATGATCTTGTTTCGCCTTGATCGTTGGGTTGAAACGAATGCCTTACTCTCAGATACACAATATGGGTTCCGCAGGGGCAAGGGGACGAATGATTGTCTTGCGTTGCTTTCTTCAGAAATTCAAATGGCTTACGCCGAAAAAAAACAAATGGCTTCAGTATTCTTGGACATAAATTCTGTTTCAATAGAGGTTTTGTCAGACAAATTACACTCTCGGGGTCTGCCGCCTCTATTGAATAATATGTTATATAACTTGCTTTGTGAGAAACATTTGAACTTTTCTCACGGAGATTCGGCAGTAAGTCGGTTCTCTTACATGGGCCTCCCCCAGGGCTCATGTTTAAGCCCCCTTTTGTACAACTTCTATGTAAGCGACATCGACAATTGCCTTACACAAAATTGCAGCCTAAGACAACTTGCAGATGATGGAGTGGTGTCTGTCGTAGGATCAAACGAATCCGACCTGCAAGGACCCTTACAAGATACTTTGAACAATTTTTCAACCTGGGCCATTGGGCTAGGGATCGAATTCTCCACGGAGAAAACAGAGATGGTGGTTTTTTCTAGGAAGCATAGACCAGCAAAACCAAAGCTTCAACTTTTGGGTAAACCGATCACTCATGCTATGTCATTCAAGTATCTTGGGGTCTGGTTCGACTCCAAATGTACTTGGGGGGTCCATATTAGGTATCTGAGTAAAAAATGTCAACAAAGAATAAACTTTCTCCGTACAATTACCGGCACCTGGTGGGGAGCCCATCCCGAAGATCTTATAATGTTGTATCGAACAACTATTCTCTCAGTGATGGAGTATGGCAGTTTCTGTTTTCAATCAGCTGCCAAAACACACCTCATTAAACTCGAGCGAATTCAGTATCTTTGTCTCCGTATTGCGTTGGGATGTATGCCCTCAACGCATACCATGAGTCTCGAGGTTTTGGCAGGCCTACTCCCACTAAAAGATCGCTTCAATTTATTATCTCTTCGGTTCCTCATCCGGTGTAAGGTTATGAACCCATTGGTGATCGGGAATTTTGAGCAACTGATCGAGCTAAATTTTCACTCCGGATTCATGAGTTCATATCATGAATTCATCTCCATGCAGGTTGATCCTTCTTCGTATATTCCCAACCGTGTTTGTTTTCCTGACTACATCAATTCCTCTGTGCATTTTGATCTGTCCATGAAACAGGATATCCATGGATATTCAGATTATCAACGATCGAGGATCGCTCCAACGATCTTCGATTCAAAGTATGTGGGTATCAATTGTGATAATATGTACTTTACTGATGGGTCCTCTATGAATGAGTCCACAGGATTTGGAGTGTTCAACGAAATTTTTAGTACCTCCCACAGTCTTCAGAATCCTTGCTCAGTGTATATTGCTGAATTGGCAGCGATATACTGGGCGCTGGACAGCGTCGCCTCACGACCTGTTGAACACTATTACATTGTAACGGATAGTCTTAGCTCTGTCGAAGCTATCCGTTCAGTGAGGCCGGAAAAGCACTCGCCGTACTTCCTTGAGAGAATACGAGAAATTTTGAGTGCTTTATCCAGACGCTGTTATGTCATTACCTTTGTCTGGGTCCCTTCACATTGCTCAATTCCGGGTAATGAGAGGGCTGACTCATTAGCAAAGGTAGGTGCGATTGAAGGCGACATTTACCAGCGTCAAATCGCCTTCAATGAATTTTTTTCTTTAGTCCGTAAAAATACCATCGCTAACTGGCAACGCAAATGGAACGAAGATGAATTGGGCCGGTGGTTTCACTCGATTATCCCTAAGGTTAGCCTCAAACCGTGGTTCAAAAGTCTGGACTTGAGTCGGGACTTTATTCGCACCTTCTCCCGACTCATGTCCAATCACTGTTCGTTAGATGCGCTTCTCTTTCGTTTCAATCTTTCCAGCAACAATCTCTGCGTCTGTGGTCAAGGTTATCACGACATCGAGCATGTTGTTTGGTCGTGCGAGATGTATCTTGTCGCCAGATCGAATTTAGAAAACTCCCTTCGGGCCCGAGGAAGACAGCCCAATGTGCCGGTGAGAGATGTGTTGGCTCGGTTAGACCTTGATTACATGACCCAAATATATGTTTTCCTTAAAGCTATCGATCTTCGTGTGTGATTGTACCTATGTCCTTATACCCTCCTTTTCATCCATTGCGAGCGATTGGCCCCCTTGGTATAAACAGTAAAATAAGTTGAAATGTAAATATACAATAGATTTAAGAATCGAGTGTGATCATCAACATTGTAACAATTCCCTTATATCCCATCCCTTTCCTGAAAGATGTCACCCTCTAAACTCGAGTAAACCGCGAGTAATCGGTTTTCCACCTTACTAACCATAGTGTTAGGAAAATTATTTATGTATAGTTTTAAAACATATACTTAAGAATTCGGCTCCTTTAAACTAATGTAACTGAGCCTGTAAAAATAAACGATTTATATAAAAAAAAAAAAAAAACATATTCATAAAGAGTAAACAGTAAACTAATCCATTTTTCAGGTAGATAGGTAGGTATTCACGTAGGAGAAGAAAATAAAACAATATATTTAAAATATATATTTAACAAAATCTGTCCCCTTTGTATAGTCCTACGTCACTCCGGTTATGTCCCCGATATTACCCACCCGTCTTTTTAAGAGGCTTCAAACTTTGCAGTTCATTCGCCTCTAAAGTTTGCCTCAGCGAGATTCACTGTTTATACCCGAGGCAAGTATTCCCCTTCATTCTTCTACTTTTCCTTTGTTCACGAAGACTTTAAATTCTACGATTTCCCCTTCGTTGGTCGTCGATAAGTTGCTCGTCATTGACAGCTCTGTTCGGGAAAGCACATAAATGGACAGAACAAATGTGTGGTAAAATGGAAACGCTAGAAGTTTTCATGAATTTTAACCATTTACAAACCAGGGGATTCTAATGTATAACATATTAAACAAATCTTAGGGAATTTCCGATTCGTTTAGTATGTAAATCGCCAAAATCCGTTCGCGGCAAAAATAGTTATTAACGTTAACTTTATTTCATAAAAACGTGACCTGATTTCTGATTTGGCACCCTTAATGAAAGACGTAGTTCTACGTCAAAAATTACAATTCAATACTAAAGTAAAATGTATAACCGATTGGTGATCTAACGTACAAATCTACACCTAGTCGGCGCTGCGGGGAAAGTGATGATAGTTTTAAATTTTGCAATGTGAGTTTGTGGAAGGTTTGTAGTTCTTTCCATAAATTACAATGTTATAATCATAATAGTTTATTTGATTGCGATGAGTTTGGAAGAAATTTTATTATGCGCAATTTTATATATAACATGTTATTTTCTTACCTTTATCAGTAGTGAAAACTGTATAAATATTGACAATGGTTGAATCAAAGAAGGAAGTTCGAGAGCACAATCAAAAACAAGCAGAAAAATGCATGGTTCCTGCATATTAAACTACCTTGGAAAGCCCAGAAGTAAAATATACGTGATTTGTTTTTGAGTTTTAGGTTACATTATTATCATTTTCTTGGTTCAAAAATAAAATCCAGATGTCTCACCGATCGTTTATTTTTTGCGTTAGATCGCCAATATGTTCCGATGAACAATTACAAATATAAATATATATAGAAGGTGCATTTGCATATGAAGCAAAATTCTGAATATACGCGAGCGTAACATGAGCAAATTTATAACACATGTGAATTGAGTATTATCAAGTTCTTCCGCATAGTAACTCGATGTTGATAGTTCCTCAATATTTTCCTTCGTTGATCGTATTGTTTTCACATATTCACGTTGGAGAGCATTAACCCTTCTCTTCGTTGGTCATTTTGATTGAATGTAATACTTTTCCGTTTACTATTTTTGAAAGCATAGGAAGCCGTGGCAGTGTTCCAAGCTGTGCAATACAATTTTCTTACCCAATGTTAAAGTTGCTAAAACTTACATTAAAGACCTATTAAACGTAAAAATAATAATTGTATTGATATCAACACAATTTTATTCTATTGATTTTCATGACTTGAAACGCTATGACTCAGGAACAACATTTTATTGAGTGGTTTTTATAGCTGTTTTGATGTTGTTGTCTGACATCAGTGTCGAAAAAATAACGATGCTTTCACCAATACAAACAAAAACATTGCCGAAGATTGAAAAATTAAAATTTTACTTTCAGAGCACTTACTCGAGTTTTCCGACGTTTTTCACTATACAATGCGACAGCAGATGAAAATTTAATATCTTGTGAGTAATCGATTAGAGTTTGGTTGATATTACTTGATGGGAAGTGTGCGAAAACGATCCTTTTCTTAACACTGTTTCGCAAAATTATTGATTTCCGGGCGAGGGGTGAGGGATGGAGATGAAAGAAATGAGCGCAATTGTGGAAGCCATTTGTGGCTAGCTTCCACCTTCACCTTAACCCACTCTAAGTACATTTCCCACGTAGCTCTGCTCCGGGCGCAAGGTAAAGAGTCGCGAACCGAACTTCATTGTGTGCGGTGACTATGTACTAAGCTAAGACATAGGTCATTCAGAACACCACTTGTTTCGAATGATCCGTCAGATATTATGGAAAAGTAATTCAATCCCTTCGATAGCAAGGACAATTTGACTACTTCAGAAGATCAAGTCTACTTGGGCTTTTATTTCCAATACTAATGACTGAAAATTGTAAATATAATCGAAATTCTTGGTGATTCAACTAAAATTAACCCCAAAACCGTACCCTATTTTTAACTACCGTTGCATCATATCCATGCACCGGTCACACCAGTCGTAATAATGCAATTCTTCGCTCCCGTGAATAAATATCTCGGATTAGTACAAGCCATTTCCATTTGTTTAGGCTCTTCCGCTCGAAAGCACTGCTGGGCGTTTCGATGGTGTGGTAATTTTCAATTGACGAGCGAGCCATTAAATAGTTGCAAAAAAATACCGAGTTCACCCAACTCGGTGTGAGATTGGCAATGCATGGAACCCCCTTCTACATTCTTCCTCTCGGGGAATCGCATGCTGAGGAAACATAAGAGCCATTGTTGTATATTACGTTTTGAAATATTGAATCATTTGGGGTGGTCCAACTTGGGCCGCGAGTGCTGGTGCTGCCATTCACGGTGCTGGTGCCATGTCCGAAAGTGAACCCCGCAATAATCACTTCATTTCGTGAAAGCATGCGACAGATTTTTTTTGTTCTGTTGAATTGCGGAAAGCTGAATGTTGAAAGCCCTGGGTATGAAATATAGATTTCCATCGTTGGCGGAGTGCCTTTCTCAACGTTTTCTTCCGTTTGCCACTCGGAGAGAGCTCTGTTTGCCTTTCGCCTTACGAAACGCCGGATGTGTGGGAATTATGAGCGAAATTAGTGCTAATTTACAGTGGAAATTATTCGCTCCTTGATGAAAGCTGGAATGACTCTATTGTTGAGGGGGGCGAAACTTAATGAGTAATGGTGTTTACCCAAGGACAAATAATTATTGCCCTAGGGCAATTTGCGTTTTGTGCGGCGACAATTGGTTTCGTTAAACGCGAGTTCGCGTTACCAGCCTTCCGCGGAAACCGCGGATCTCATTATGAAAAAAAAAAAAAAAATTAGGAGCACACAATTTCGCTCTGATTTTTATCGGCTATTTGAACACTTTTTCAACCGATTAAAGGTGTGCTCACAGTGGACAGCTAATGTTTCTTGCCAACTAACCTTTCATAAGTTGTCAAAAAAGAGAGAAAAAAAAAATGCAACGGAACGAGAAAAGGTAACGATGGCCATAAATAATCCAAGCAAAAGTAATAATGATAGCGTGGAGAGCGTGGGTTCTGCCCCCGAAAATTGGCAATGCCACGAAAGGAAGGAAGCACCAGGATAAGGCAATTTTTTTGATATATGTGCACCTCATTTTCACTTTTATTTCGGCGCTTGTTTAGAACATGAAAAGAAACGCAAGAAAGGTGTAACGCCGGACCAAACCAAAGGAAAAAAAACAATCAATGGTCAATTCGGCGGCAGCGTCCAAAGGGTGTTCGGTGTCCACAGGAAGAAAAGAGTCGGAAACAAAAGGATCGTAAGAATCATTAGGTGTGGTGAAGGAAATATATTAGATTAGAAGCCTGTTATAAATTTTTGAGATGATGTAGAAAGTGTATAATTTGCACCGTTGTGTGCCGTTTGTTTGTGTTTTTTTTTGCTGTCGGTTTGAAGGTCCTTGAAACGCTCGGAGACAGGAAATATGTTATTAGCCTTCCAGAGGATGAGAGGAGCCGAAGAGCAATTGGGGCGGTTGTCGGCGCTGACAGAACAGGACGCAAGAGTACGGAAGGCAAAGAATGTAGCTCAAGGGCAGGAAGAATGTCTTTTAAATTATATAATTATGTGTTAAATTCTTTTGCTTTCGCTTTTCGGACCTTTGCGCCACACGCTAGCATTCAATCGCTAATGAGGCGATATGTTTTAGGAAGAGAAGTCCTCAGTGTTCGCGGCGACGGATAGAAATTGAGCTCGCCGAATATTGATTTTCCCTTTTGTTCCCGGAGGGATGTCGACGTGACCGACATGGCTGAAATTAATGACTTCGGTGGAATTGGTGGCGTGGCTGAAACCGAAAACCAGAAATAGTTGCAACGAAATATGGCATTTTTGAAGTCTCTCTGGAGGGAAATAAATGCAGATGGCTTTTGTTCGTTTTTTTTTGGCATACATCATTTGAGATAATTGACAATTGGCACTAGGCTCCGTCTCTGAGGACACGTGTTAGGTAATGCTTTCGCAGGGCGGTTACCGAATTCTCGAGCGAACGATGTCCGGGTATGGTTTGTGTTGCAAATGACGTCTCGAGTGGAGTAATTATGGGAGATTAGCTGTCATATGTCGGATGGGCTCTGCGTCGGCAATGTCAGAAAGTGAGTCCCGGGGCAGAGGGTAATTAGAAATTAGGAAGACGGGAGGTTGTATCAGCTGCCACCGTCGCAGCGTCGGGGAGCTGAACAATCGGTGTCAATTTCTACTCAAAGTTTTGATTGACACTGACGAAGCGTAACGAGGGTTACGGCGTGTTTGCGGTTTTGATCAGAATGTGATGATGTTGGCACACATTATAAATTTTCCACCATTTGATCTTTCATAGCCAGACGTGTAAAAATAATGTTCACATGTTTCATGACTGACGGGATTTCGGAAACAGATTGTGCTATCCAATGAGAACTTTTGGCATGTTCTTCTCTGCTGCCTGTCGGAAAAGTTTGTATTTATAGGCTAATAATATAGGCTGAGGAATGAAAATGGGACACCTAAACCAAAACAAAAATATATGTAAATACTTTTTGGAGAATTTTATTGAGTGAATAAAATCGAGAATAAATTCAAACAATCAAACATTGATGTACCCGCTTAGCTCCCTATTACGAAGTAAAATTTGAATACTGAAGCAGTGGCGGAGTGTGATTGGTATGACACCCGGAGCAGATGTTTCGGGTGTTACCCTTCCAATCCAACCTTGTCATGAAGTCTTTTTTTCCTTCTCTAACGAAAATGAAAATGAAAAACTTAAATTCACCGTGCCAATCAACTGACCCGGTAATCTTCGTCCGCCCGAAACGGATTTTTTGCCATCAATACTTTCAAACGGATCGAACGCTCGCCGATTCAATCGCAGAATTGTTCATTGATTGATCTACTAATTGACCCTTTCAAATTTCCTTCTACTATAAATTTCCTCGTACCAAAACGCATTATAATATAAAATTATGTTCAGACACAATTCTAGTTCAAGATTCTTCAATTACACGCAAATAACATGTTTCTCCGATACATGGAATACCGAAAATATAATAAAATGAAGACTCAAATCGAACTATTCCTTTCTCGAGTTTTGCGCTTACCAACACATTTGACGATAATTTTAGTTTAGGATTGTGTTTGGATTGGGTTTTTGTACCTGAACATTCATTTCCATTTTTGGACAATGATCAAAACATCAAGTTGTAATGTTAGAGTTGTGCATGAAGAATTTTGTTCTCCGTTTAAAACGCGTTATCGCAAAAAAGGGTGGTCACATCGAAAATGTCCTAAAATAAATTTCATTTTGATTTAAAAAAAAAAAATAAAAATCGTTTCACTCTTGTAGAACTTATTAACATTTGTTGCGTGAGCGTTTAATCTGAAAGACCCTGTTGTTCAGGAATAAAAACGGGACAAGTAAAGTAAAAAAAAGTCACAGGAGGGTCCGAGACACGACCGCCTAGTTGACGTGGGATTCCGTTAGGTTATTTGTTGGTTTTAGATATGTTTAAAGAATTACATCGTTAAACTCTTTGATAATGATTTGGTGGCCCTGAAAAGGGCGGTTTTGTTTAGTTGTTGAGTATTGTTTGTTCACTCCACCAGTGTTTACCGAGTGATGATGACAGAAGGATGGTGGAAGAAGGAAGACGAGATGTCTTCTGTGTTAAGGATGAAATTAAGAAAAAAAAACTCACCAATGTAATATAAGATAATTCCCAATACCGAACACAATTATCAGTTTTTCTCATCAGTAAAAACATGCTACTTTAGTATAAAGAAAACATATTTGAAATGGACAAGGTAATTTTCTTTATTATTTTTAATCTCTGAGTGTTTATTCAACCCAATGTGAATTTTAATTGGACTACCAACACCTAATACTATATGTAGAGCATATGGGGAATCACTTTTTCAATATAATATTTTTTCTAATATTTCACAACAAAACAGCCAGCTTAAACCAAACAACCCGTTCTCGAGCGGGAACACACCTTGGTTTTTATTTATGAAAATTGAAATAAATCGTTTCATATATCAAGTCATTTTTAGCACAACTGCTACCATTTACAATTTCACACTTACACTTGTGTTAAATTTTTCGGTCGTCGGTTATTGATATGAAATTTCACGAAGCAACCAACATTAAAATTACAAATTTAAATATCATTTGCTAGAATTAATCGTAATACTCATCTTACCTACAATAAGATGCTCCCGACATACATATACGAGAGTCGTTCAAAAAATAAGTTTCAGTGCCTCAGAAATCGCGGAAAAATAAAGTTAGGACAAAAAACAAGGTGATTTTCATAATCTACGGTTTATTTTCTATTTTTCTACATAATCACCGTAACGTTCGAGGCATTTTTCAAGGCGTGGAACGAATTTCCGCCATCGGTTCACCATTTGAAGACATTACACCCTACACCATACACTGAACACAATTCTCGATGAATTTCAGCACCACTAATGTTTTCGCGGTCAGAAAACGAAACTCAATAAAACACGAGAGACGCGTCCGATCCGACCAAGACATTTATTCCATGTAACGGAGAAACATGTTATTTGCAAATGGTTGAAAAATCTAGAACGATAATTGTGTCTGAAAATAATCTGATATTATAATGATGAGTTTTGTTAGAAATACTAGGAATTTTATAGTACAATGTAAATTGAACGGGGTCGATTAGAAGATCAATCAATGAACAGTTCTGCGATTGGACCCATGAACTTGCTCATAGTAAGAAAACGTGAATGTTTGAAGGTATTGATAACAAAGTACAAATTTTGGGCGGGACAAAGTTTGCCGGGTCAGCTTGTTCCTTATATTTATTCCAAGTGTTTCTTTGCTTTCTATACGAGTGGAGCCGTGAGATATAACTCAGCCGTTCCATGCCAAACCGATATAGTGGTTCTCAGATTTTCGTCAAAAGTGGTAATTTTGTTTTTTATCGCAAAACATCAGTCCCGTATTTTCTTAATTTCTTTTAATTTCAAGTTTCGAACCGAGTGGAAACTTGAGATTTGTTTCACTCGCACAAAAATAACAAAATTGATGTACGTAAAAAATGTAGACTCGGTAACAACATAATGTAATTAGAGAAGTGTTCGATTTTCGACAAGGGTGATGCACTTTTGGATCTTGACGACAAAGCGCAAGTGTGCTTCAATGAAATATGAAAAAATGGAGCGAAGCATTCTCCAAGCGTCTCTACATACATATATGGAGGAATTAGGGTCGCTTCACTGGTTCGTCACTTTTTACTTCCATTTTTGGAAGAATGTCGGGAGTGAGAATTGAACTCGTGATCTTCAGCGTGAGAGGTATGGATGTTACCACTACGGCAGATCGCCTCCTCAAAACCGAAGAAAAAATATTTTTTTTCCACTTTTTCCCAAAGATGAGCTTTTTCAAAAATTCTTTACTTTTGAATTACTACATCTACACTTCACATAATTTTTAAAAGTTAACCGATGGTCCAAAAAATCAAATTTTCCCTTTCTTTTCCAAAAAATTTTCAAATTTCCAAAAATGCTTTTATTCAAAAATTCATGACTTTTGGACTACTAGACCGATTCAGATGATCGACATATCAAATTGAAGCCAATGATATTCTTAAAAAATATATTACACTTACAAAAAAATTATGTTTCCCATGTTCATATTTTTTGTTCATTAAGCTATTGCAACCAAAAAATTCTAAACTTCATAACTGGAAAACTTAGAAATAATTGATTTTTTACCGTGTAACGTTCATTCGTATGCACGTTGTTAAGAGAGGATATATTGAAAATTAACCCTGCATGTTTATAAATCGCTGCTTCCACTCCAACTCGCTCCAGCTAGCAAGCGGTGTCGCATAAAACGGTTTTTCTCGATACAAAGTTCAATAGGAAAATCACTTCGGAGAATCTATTTAAAAAAAAAACAATCGGTCAGTTATTCCGACCAAAAACTCTTTCGTCGACATTCTAACATTCTAAGTGCTGAAGAGGCTTTGCGAATAAGATTATCAATGTTATTATGAAGTTTCATCATAAAATTAGTCAAATTTCATATCAAAATTTTGTTTGATAATTAACTTAGTATTTACAGCATTACTTTTCTGTTGTCCAAATATTGATCATCGTAGAAAATTTGTATCGACTGATGTCGATACTACAAGGGATACTACCAAAATATAATCAGTACACGTCATGAATTTCTTACAATCTATAAATTTGTTTTACTTTTCTGAAAATATTTGCCTCCAATGATATGCAACTGGTACGGATGATTTGCTCTCTCTCTTTATCTCACTAATTATAATAAACCCATACCTCGCTTTATGGCCTAGATACGTTCCCGGGCCGCTAAGAAAAAAGCCGTATAACGAATCAATTATTCCAATACAAATTCATACACTCAATCGGATCGGTTCCAAGCTTGTTCAACGAAAAGCGTATAAAGAGCGGCCGTATAGCGAGGTACGGGTGTACCTGTAATCTATATAAACTGGATTTTTTTTTGTATTAATGCCACTTTGAATTTTCGGGAAGAAGTACAAATAAGATTGTTATGTTTCACCTAGAATAGCCTATCATTTTATAATGTACTCCAACGCAGTTTCATAAAAAAATTGCACAGTTTTCAGAAATTTAGCTTCCAGTATTTCATTTTAATTAACTAGTCCCACCTCGAGAGTCCTTCAGAAAGAGTGCCAAATCAAAAAAAAAAAAAATCATGGGGTTGTATTCGATACACGATCGCTTAGGACGTAGGACTACGCAATCTATATTTTTTTTAATTTGTTGGTTTATTATTTGCGAATACTTCGAAATTCCATAAATAACTCTTTAGTAAAAATTTCCGGGGACCCTGAAAAGTTTTATTGGCTGACGTGGTTTAATAGGATCATTTCAAGAAGCAACGATTCTTACTTGCCTTTGGGGGAAAAATACACTAGTTGGTCATATGCCACAATTTGTTTCTTTATATCAATGCACGCATTGCACTGAGTATCAAAAATAGTTATAACCGTTAACTTTTTTTAACCGCAGCAAAAATAGTTATAACCGTTAACTTTATTTCATAAAAACGTGACCTGTTTTCTGATTTGGCACCCTTAATGTAAGACGTAGTCCTACGTCAAACACATGATAAATTTTTATGGAATAGTTCTAACGTTAATAACTATATTAGCTGCCAACAATCAGACAACGATTTGCATACCAATCGGATTGGAATTTCTCTGAGAATTGTTTGATATGTGATACATTACTCAGATCCATGAATGGTATAAATTAACAAAAATAGGTAGCACAGCCATTTTCTCACACATTTGTTCTATTGATTTTAGTGCTTACCTACCTCTGCTTTCTATACCGAGGAACGAGTGGAGTTGTGAGGTATAATTCGAATAAAGGGTGTGTCACATCAAATTGCATCACGGAAAAAACGCTGAAGAAATTCGCCCAGTAGACCGATCCTTTTGAAAATTTTAGACAGTAAAATAAAAACTAATAAACAACTTTTGGCATTTTCTTTTTATTCATACTTCGAGCCCAAGCCCGTATGCTCGCACCTTCCTCTTTACCCCGTCCATAAGGTTCTGTACAACATCAGGTTGTAGTTTTGACGTAGGACTACGTCTTTCATTTCTATACCGGGGTGTAAAATCAAAGTTTCGAAAACGAAAGCGTTACGCCGGAGACCGAGATTTTGAGCGTTAATAGCTCCTAAACAACTGAACGAAATGGTATGATAAACACTTCATTCGAAAGATAAAATATCTACGCGTTCTATACTTGTTACTTTTTGATCCAAAAACTTGTTTCAATAGTCTTAAAATTGCTTTCAAAACAGGCTATTGAAATCACCAATCGGTATATAAGCGAGCGCCGCTCGGAAATCCACTCAGTTCTAATTGAACAGCGATTGGAGCATGTTGTCGCTGTTGTGGTGAAGCTCTTCGTTTATCATGAAAGCGCGGATGAACGGTGTCACCAAGAGCCTGTTTGTGCACCCTAGGCCAGAAGGGAATCCATCAGGAGGAGAGTGATGCCACAAACGGTTCCCCGGGAAGCTACACACACATACACGCGCGGAATTCTTTCCGTTTGGATGCCATTGAGCATTGAGAAAGATCCGGAAAGATCAAATCATTTCTGGAAAATAATCTGCCAGTTCCTCTGGGAATTCAAAAATACATTCATGTGAAAGAGTTTATTTGAATGTTTTCTATCCATTTAACACTGTGACCAAATATTTTTCAATCAAGTACTATTAACAGGTGGTTATCGAGTTAGTATTAACCACTGGTGGGCTTCCAGTATCGAGGAGAATGTGGAAATATCTAATCGTTGCTGGAAAATAATCTGCCAGTTCCCCTTGGAATTGAAAATTACATTCAAGCGAAAGAGTTTATTTTAATGTTTTATATCCATAAAATATCCATATAATACATTTGGGTTTGTGATTTGTCAATAAAGTACAGTTAGTAGGTTAGCTTCTGAAGATTATTCTTCAGAACAAGGTTTTTCGTATCCTATATTGGATGCATAAAACCTTGTGCCTCCAACGTAACGCTCTCGTTTTCGAAGTCCCCCAAATATTCATTTATTCATTCATTCAGAATGGATTTAGATTCAACTTCAAACAAATGATCTCTAAATCAACGATAGTCCTACGTCACCCTTGCGGTTATACCATACATATAACCCACTTCCTGTTTTTTTTAACAGAAATCCATTTTCTCTTGAAGTCCGCCTCCGATTTGACAACTTTAGGGTTCTTCCGAAGGGCCTGCTTCATAATCGCCCAATATTTCTCTATTGGGCGAAGCTCCGGCGCGTTGGGCGGGTTCATTTCCTTTGGCACGAAGGTGACCCCGTTGGCTTCGTACCACTCCAACACGTCCTTTGAATAGTGGCACGAAGCGAGATCCGGCCAGAAGATGAACTTCTCGGATCACGTCTAAACTGCTTAACTACGCGCTTGTGATCTTTTTCACTGACGGAGCATTCATTTTTGCCGTTCTTCACCTTCCGGTCGATGGTTAGGTTCTCGAAGTATCGTTTTAGTACTCTGCTGACCGTGGATTCGACGATTCCCAGCATCTTACCGATGTCCCGATGTGACAACTCCGGATTCTCGAAATGAGTGCACAGGATTAATTCACGACGCTCTTTTTTGTTCGACGACATTTTTCCAAATTTACGAAAAATTGACAATGAAGCATGGCCAACGTGATCTATACACTCTTATCTGATTATAAGCGAAAGCTGAAGATATAATTCCTAAAAATTAAATTTCTACAGCGTTTTTTCCGTGATGCAATTTGATGTGACACACCCTTTATACCTCTGCATGTGTGCGTAAAGCGCTCGCTCGAACTGCAAATGCAGCGTTCGTTTATGCGGACACCGTGAAGAAAAAAGATATTGTAGATTAATCCCGCACATATCGGTTTTGCTCGATACCATGTTCAAGAGCAACATCATTTCGGATGATCGAAACAATTTTTATCGTAAACAAGTGGTCAGTGATTGCCACAAAACAAAGTGGCAATTTAACATTCGACGCGCTGGAGTCCGATTCAGCTGAAATGCTGAAAAAGTTCTAAATCTGTATACTGTATAACCTTTGGAGAGTGTAAATATAGTACATTGGGTACTCTTGGATTGACCCAATACCGAAAGTTCTACTTGTTTGCAATCCCACTCAGGTGGAAGCGATCCTCATAATTACTTATGAAAAAACAAGTGAAGTGGAATTGTCTGAAGCTTCTCTTTACAAAACGTTTTGCGACTGACATGATCATGTTCATTGGGTTCCTTAGATAATATGATTTTGTAGAGATGGAACATGAAATAAAAGTTCTTTCAAACTCCTTTCATGCCAATTGTGCCCCATAAAACGGTGCTTCACGTGGCAATCTCAAGGGTTAACCGTGTTCGAATCGCTTCAAACATAGAGGACCGATTCTGAACGGGGAATGTAAAAATGTCGACTGAAGCCTCTTTGTTTTGCAATCACTGACCGATTATGATTCCATAAAATGCGCGGATTACGAAGCCCTGATGTTTATCCGACTATTATACACTGGTGGAAATATATATAACGCCATCCCTGTTATAGTGCTTTTTTGCAAAGTTCTCGATCGAAGATATTTTGTTATTGTATTTTTAGAATCTATCGATTACCTATCATTTGGTTCCAGTTGAGCAATTGAATTAAAGGGTTATGCATAAAGTGTTGGTTTATTTCGTTATTTTGAGGTGGAAAAAAATATAACACCACTTTGAAAATAAGTATTTATTCACTTTATTTCCAGTCTAAAATCGAAACAAATGTAATTAGTAGTGTGTTGCTTCGCCTTTCTTCACAATAACCTCTTGCAGCCTCCTTGGCATAGACTGAATGAGGGATTTTACCGCGTTCGGAGTAATTTTAGCCCACTCGTTGATGATAGTTTTTTTCAGCTGTCCAGCAGTTTCAAATTTCTTGCCCTGTGCAAATACATTTGCTGACAAAATTCCCCAAGCATTCTCTATGGGATTTAAGTCCGGACTACGCCAATCAAGAACAGGAATGTTATGGGCCGTTAGAAAGTTTTTGGTGTTAATTGCTGTATGACATGAAGCGTTATCTTGCTGAAAAATAGCATTTTCGTCCATAACGTCTTCCATAAAAGGAATCAAAACCTCCTCCAGCAGTTCGCAGTACTTCTCGGAATTCATTCTTGTTGATATGAAGCAGATTGGAGTTTTCCCAGCGTCACTGACGCCTGCCCAAACCATTACGGTTCCTCCTCCGAAGTTGCGTGATTCTCTTGTTGGTTTTTTCTTCCGTTTATCTTGCCAACAGTCAGCAGAACCGTCAGGACCGTTCAAATTAAACTTTTTTTCATCGCTGAAAACCACTCTAGACCACTCTTCATCCCAGAATTGAAATTTCTTGGCGAAATTCAGTCGAGCCTTCTTATGCCGAGGAAGTAGTCGCGGTACAGGTACGGATTTCCTGTACGAAAGGTTCGCGTCGGAGCTTAGAACTTGACGGATACGACGACTGGTTACTGGAATATTCATTTCAGCTTCTATTTTTGCTGATGAAAGTTTAGACTCAACAGCGAGGCGCTTGATATGTTGTTTGTCCCTATCTGTTTAGCGAGGACGTCGTCCGGGACGCTTCTTTGTGGCGTACTGAGCACCCAACCGGATATAGTTTGTCACGGCATCTCTGCTCCTTCCAATTCTACGCGCTATCTCGCGGAGAGAAAATCCTTCCTCCTTCAAAACATCGATTTTATCACGCTCCTTCTCCTTTAAAATCATTCCCTTCGGCATGGTCCTTGAAAATTGGAAAAATATATTACTTAAAATGTGCCTAAGCTTTTTTTTCAATTTGCTAACAACCTTTAATTGACTTGACTCCCAGTTATTTTCGAATTACACTAACGTTAAGCGTAAGTAAACGAGCTAAGCTAAGTAAACGATATGGTGGCGTTATAAATATTTCCATCTCAAAATACACAAAACAAGTGCTCTTTGCTCACACACACAGTTAAAGCTCAAAAGGTTTCCATTTGGCTGTGTATACCAGTGTGTGTACAATAATAAGCCTACGGAATTGACAGTTACACTGATGCAAAAGCTAACATCAAAAATGATTGTGGCGTTATATATATATTTCCACCAGTGTAGTAATTGAAAAAATAGATCTCAATACAAACACCAACAATGCGACAATGCGGTCTTGGGCAGAAGTGTCTATATTTTTTTGAGAACATTTTACATCTCACTATCCAAAAATACCTCTTTCTTTTTATGTTGAAGAGTTCTAATAGATTCATCAAAATTAACAACAATTTTAGTTACAAATACAGTATCTCTTCAAACAAGCACAAGAAATGTTTGAAAGACCACTAATCGATATAAAGCGGGACAGCAATACAATTTTTTTATACTCAAAACACGATACAAATTGAAGACGGGACAATCAAAAATGGTCGAAAAAAACGTACTGGTTCGTTCAAAATGGTACGTTTGGTCAGCCAATTTAAATAAGATATAATGTTAGTAAAAGAATAGTGAGGTGACATATTACATAAAAGTATTTGTGCCATTACATGCGAATAAATTTCCAGACCAGGACTCTTGTTTGATTGAGACGAAAATTCAATGAAATGCGAATTGGGTTTTTCAATCATAAGAAAGCATTTTGCTGGAATTCTTGAAATGATCAAATTCGTCATCCAAAATGGGAACTTTAGAATGGATCATATTGATTGTAATTCTTGAGAAAATAATCTTCCAAAAATCAATAGAAAATGCAGAAAATGACCATTGAGCTCCTACGCTGCATGAGAAGCTGAACGGATCCTAATGTCCCCTAGTGTTTAACGTCCTCTTTCCAAACAATTGTTCTATTACAAATCATTAAAAACCTATCAAACGTGAACACGTCTGGCACGATCAGTGCAGGGCATTTCATCATAAATCCCCACCGGTTCACCATCTTCCGGTGCCGTTGACGACAGGAAGCTAATTTTGGTCATCACAATAGCCCATATTTCGACAAAGTACCGGAAAGTCAAACTGACCATACAAAACGAAAACCTCCCCTCAATTGGAACTCCCTCAAAAATTCATAATTCGCCACGTGCCGACATGACAAGATGAGAAAAAAACGCCTGTTTCTATTTTGTCGCCCTTATTTCAACGCTCAATATTCGGACGATGTGTTTTTTTATTCTAGCTTGGGGAGAAAAGTCATTATTTTATTGTGACGCAAAAAGTGACTGCAAATGTATTCCTATTAAGGATTTTGTTGCCTTCCAAACGACGCGTTGCACAATTCGGTTTCATCGGACCGAACGCACGGCACGCGGACCGATTCAATAGTACCTACCCACAACTAAAAAATGGCTTTCGCAATTGCACTGGAATTAAGTTCGGAGGATTATTAATGGGCTTAAGCGTGTGGAAAGTGTGGGAAACTTGACTGATTTCATCTGCGCTCGGGCTTCCGGGCTGTGGTGTGTGGCTGCTGGTATTAAAATTTAAGTTCAATCAAATGGGCGTAAAGAGATTGCACATAAGGCCGGAAATTGCGTGTGTTTTTTTTGACGTAGGACTACGTCTAACCGGAAGATATAGGGGGTGAAATGGAAATCTAGGCACTGAACAAGTAGGAAAAAATGCAAGATTTGGAACGCTTATAACTCGAGCATTTCTCAATAGATCGCAATGGTTTTTGCATCAATTGATAGGAAATATATCTACGCATCTATCATACCGAATAACATTTCATTTTTCTTGAGATAAATAATTGAATAATTGTGAAATATCAAGCATTCTCAAAATTCACTATGTGCCCATTTTTGATTGGTTCATTTTGTGCTCCTCAAATCGTACCGACCAAAACGGGCAACCAGAGCAGCAGCGAAATAGAATGAAGCACGATTGGAAAGGAAAAAGAAAAAAATGAACGAAACATTGGTCGCAGTCTCACACATGCGTAATTCTCGAGCCAGCCAGTCAGCTTAAAAATCCCCGCTCCGCTGCCGTAACAATCATTCTCATTCAAACCGTACACCACATCGGTTCGCATCACAACACATCAACAAACCAACCCAAGCACCCATGTCTGGACATGGTAAAGGAGGAAAAGTGAAGGGAAAGGCAAAATCCCGCTCGAACCGTGTTGATATGGAGTTTCCCGCAAGGGTAGCTAGGCCGAGCGCGTTAGTACCAGTGCACCAGTCCACCTAGCCGCCGTTATATAGTTTCGGCCGCCGAAGTGCTCGAGTTGGCTTGCAAAGCTGCTCACGACAATCAGGAAACCCGCCTCAAGAACAGAGCAGCTTCGGTTCGGCGCTCATCAAGGCAACAATTAGTTTCAGTGAGTGGCAAAGTGCTTCTCCGGCACGTCGCATTAAATGTAATTTACTGAACAATATGTCACAAGCTGGATACGAAGAAATTTTCCAACTGTGAAAGCTGTGGCGAGTGGCAAACGCAATAGCTAAACAGGAAGGTTTAACCGAACAAGATGGGAATATCGAGTGATAACAAAAACACAACACCAAAGGTTCTTTTCAACCCTCAACATATTCATAAAGAGTAAACAGTAAACTAATCCATTTTTCAGCTAGATAGGTAGGTATTCACGTAGGAGATGAAAATAAAACAATATATTTAAAATATATATTTAACAAAAGCTGTCCCCTTTGTATAGTCCTACGTCACTCCGGTTATGTCCCCGACATTACCCACCCGTCTTTTTGTTTCCATTATAATGATAAATAGAGACATGGTGAATAATCTTCGTCCTAATGGGTTTGGAGTGCATTTCGTTTAGTTTCACACCGATGGATAAATCGTTATTGCACTTTATGTGAACAATTTCAACTCGAGCATAATGTTTAATTCGATATTTACGATATCATTTCGTGACAATTTTTATTTATGACAAATACTACATTTACATTTGCAAGTCATTAGTGTGTTTGATGATGCTTTTACATCGCTATTATGTTTAATCAAATCTTTTAATCTCAAAATAGCGTTCATCGTGTCGTTGCTGAGCCGATTTCGAAGCTTATTTTCGTTCTGATTATATTCAGAAAAAAATTGCAGAGAAGTTAGACGTAGTGAAAAAGTTACAAACAAGGCATCGAAGCGCCGAAAATGCGAGCGAACCGTCATTTCTTTTTAGATATCCAAGTTTTGTCCACCAATCCTGCACATGCTCGTTTTCTGAAACTGTGATTTTCTTACGGAGTAATTTTACCTTTAGAGTACGGAATTTATTCTCCAGATCATGTATACAGGAGAACTTCGATACAACGTACCCTCGATATAACGTCACTCGAGATAACGTACCCTTTTTCAATGTCCTAAGGAATAATTTTTTGAATGTTTTTTTTTCTCTGAAAGAAGAATAAATTATCTGTATTTTGAAACTAAGGCTTGTTATTTCTTCTTCTTAAATGGCCCTAACGTTCCTACGGGAACTTCACTGTCTCAACGTAGTATTACTTGCGTCATTTTCATAAGTATTTAGTTGAGATTTCTATGCCAAATAACACGCCTTGAATGTATTCTGAGTGGCAAGTTCTAGAATACGCGTGACCACAGTGCAAGACGGAGGAAATTTCTTTGACGAAAAATTCCCCCGACGGGAATCGACATCGGCATGTTAGGTGTAATGCTGACCACTCTGCCACTTGTTATGTACCTTTAAATACAACTGTTTTGTGATTCCGGATTCTAAATGATTCAAACTTTAATCAACAATACGAAGTGAAACACCATAAAAAAGGTTTGCTTCGTCTTCTATTTGAATTTATTCATTAACCTTTCGAGTAAGTAACACAATAAAGTAATATAAGCAGCGTTTCTGAGTTCTTTATTATGCTTCGATACAACGTATCATTTTAAAATCAAATGTACGTTATATCGAAGTTACCATGTATTCCCATCGTAGAACCCTGGAAACGCCTCTAACACAACGAATTTCGTCCTTATGAAACTGATCAATTATTGTATTCTAAATGCTTTTATGATCAGCAGCACCAAGCGATACTACGGCGTAAAAGTCGTCATGTACGTTAATGTTACTTTGCTCAAATGTAATAAATTTCACATGCGGCAAAAATCTGTACTAATCTGTACTTTTTGACGAAAATCTGTACTCTGTACCGTACGGAATCTGTACCAAAAATAACGAAAAAAAACTGTACCTTTCCAGATAAATCTGTAACAGTTCGATTAAAAAGTTCATAAGGTTGGCGCCTCTTGCAAAAATCTACTTGAAAATCACATCTTTCAATGGGTGCGTGTCAAAATTTTACAGCAATCGGTCGATTGGTTCGTGAGCTACAGCATTGAGAGTGAAGCCACTTTTATTATTGCGAAAAAAAATCACAAATCAATGAAAACGATGACAAATTGCATGAATTGGACTTCGAAAAGTTGCCAGATCGCTGTAATCTTTTACCTTGAATTTCCGCTAATGTGAACATTTCATTGAAAAAATTATATACAAAAAATAAGTCGAATTTATTACTTAAGTATTCTAATGTGTTATCTTCAGGATGACTGAATGAGGATTATAATTTATTTTGAAAGTCAATCATTAATATAAAACTGTTAATCTAATTATGATTCAATGTTTTTATTCGTCACTTTTAGGTAAACGCTACACACAAATTAGCGTTGTCAGAAAACATTTCATCATCGGCGGAAAAAATTCTATTTCGTGTCCTAAGGGATGAAATGAGCAAATAAAAGCATCTGTTACAAAAACTTTAAAATGTTTGTATGTATGTATGTGTTATCTTTTTCTACTTTTCATCTCTTTTGTGATTTTACCCAAAAAAAAGTCCAAACGATGTCAACGGGGATTGAACCAAGGCCGGCTAGAATAGATAAGTTGGTGTAATCTCCATTTTTAACAATTCATTGGTTATCCAAGATTTCAATACCGCTTAGATTAACTGTAAAACTCTGTATCGGTCGATTTTTTTGTAGAACAGAGCGAGAGCGTCTTTCCCTGAGTGATTTTAATGAAATAAAAATTTGAAAATTTCCGGTAAATATCACTAAAAATTACTTCAGATTTATAATAACCACTAAGAATCACTCAATTGCCTTCTGCTCCATTAATTTTTCATTTTTATTAGTAGTAGAGAGTGTATTTCTGAGAAAAAAAAAATACAAGAATGCTCATTTGGAGCTATGTTTGCTATATTTGCTATATTCACTATATTCGCGAATGGAAGAAAATTCAAATTTTCACATAAAAATTGTTGATGTGTAGTCTACAAAAAAAAAAGCAAATAATTCGTTACTTTTACTTTTGTTGTACTATCAATATAAAGCTTCCAAGAATACATTTGGTACATACAGTACATTTGGGATTGGACTGTAGCTTAGGTGGATGCGACTCGTAACGCTTTCCATCGGATACAAATCTGTTAAATTTAGATTCATCATTCCATAGTACATTCCGTCATAATGTAGCCGATTAGCTTCAGATGGTTTTGGGAAATGAAGTCGGCACAAGAAGTTCGTTTTCGAGACCAAAGATTTGTGTTGAGGCATAAAACCTCGTAGGCCGATCTCGTTTAATTACTTAATCTTCAGTGATCCCATAACACATATTTGTGAAAGTTACGAATGGATAATCCTTGACGATGTGGGTGATAATTCGATCTTCTGTTACTGTTATTTTCATGGACGAGCTTTTCGCATGATGTTTGAACCTGCTAACTGCAAACTACTGCTGTAGGAGTGTTGCACCGCTATATTTAAATTGACATCTTTAATAGATTTTTCTCTACTGAATCATAACTAACACATCTGACGTCCGCAGCACATTCAAGATTATTTACTTCGGAAGACCGTATATTTTTTTCATATATTTTTGCATTTCGATTAGTGATTGTTTCAAAATATAGATGAATTTAGCAAATATTCATGTAAAGATAGTTTTTGTTTGCAACAACCTTAGGTGATGGCGTTTCGTACAATTTTGAATATGAAGAGCTGGAGGAAATCGGGACATGGACGTCGATTTTAATGTGATTGCTGGTGTGAATATTCTTCCATCGAATCCGGTGGGAGAATTCAGATTTTTCATTAGAGACATTCATCCTCCTGTGCTTGTTCGTCTCGAAAACTAAATTTAATGCACTCATGAATGCCGTATATTTATTATAGTGACTTTTTCTTCGCAATGTGTCTGTACTTGTTTGTAGGTTTTGGCCAATATTCGATTTTTCGAACTGTCATTTCCCGGAAAATGGGAGATGGAAAAAATAACTCTTGAATATTGGAGTTTCTTTAGCGCCAATAATCAAAATTATCCCAATGGCTTTTGTCCAAAAATATTTATGCTGCTGCCTCGTCGTTAATGGGTTAATATACAATGAAACTAAAATACGGAATGTACCGTAAACATTTGCGAATATGTGAAATATACATATACACTGTTTCAAAATTCATTATGAACACTATACAATATTAATTGACAATAATTTCTCCAACTCACATTAAAACATTACGCCGAATGCACTGATACCTAATATTATCTAAGTTGGATGATCAAACCAAGCTGAGAAGGTCCCTCAGAAGTATTGTTGAGGCAAAGGTGCTATCCGGCTGGCTAAACGCTCCCACCTGCGATCACGACGCATGTGGCAACGAACGTGCCCAGCCTGAAATCGTTATTTATATGCTGTACCTCACAAATTAGTGCAATAAACCAAGCCTCGCGTGCTATTTTCCGGTGCCACAAATATTTACAACTGCCCAATATCACATGCTAATAACTGCTGACAAAAAAAAACACCGCGGTTGAAACGAGCTAATAAAATAATCAAGTCATACTCCGTACCTCACAGCATAACTCCGACACGCGTTGGAGTATCATCGACAATTTACAAACTCCCCGAAAAAAAAAACTCTGACGGAATCAAGCGGAAGCGAGGCGTGCGGTGACGCGTGCAGTGCACCTTCATAACTATTAATAATCGTGCCAGACATTAACCTTGTTCTGCTGTCGGATGGAAGCAGACCCCGGAGAAGAAGGATCGCTTTCGCCTTCTGACTGCAGTCGAACCCCTCTGCCTTATTATTGTTCACATCGGTGTTCAACACGCGCTTTCGCTACTCCTCGGCTACTCTGCAGAAACTGGATCGTTCCTGAGCCAAAAAGCCGACATATGAATGCGTTGTAATATTCGTTTATATACGCAGATGAGCATCATAAAACTTCATAAAAAGACGATGAGCCCGGTGGGACTTTGTCTATTTATACGTGGCACTCCGCGGCGGGGTTAAAGATTCCTTCGAGCTACACTGGCAGACAGACCGCGAAGGCGTTGAAATAAGCACAGCATAATTTATAGATATCACCATAATTCTTTCTCCGGGCCAGAGAGGTCTTCGCGAGTGTTCTCTTGACTTTATTTTCTTTCCTATGCTGTGAATAGTATGATTTTCAATACAGAAAGGGGGAAACGAATGGGTTCCTGTAGGGCGCATTATGCTGAACTAGCAGCATCTGACACGCCGTGGGTACAGGAACTCCCCGCACAATACATTCCAACTTGCTCATTTCCGGTGTTTGATTCGGCCCCATACAGAACCGTCAAACAGGCGGAAAGATTTAATTCCATCTGACAGTTTCATTTTTGCCACTCGTTTTTCCGCGCCAGAAATCGACGCCGGAAAAGCCACAAAGTGAAAATCCGTCTCCGGCGCATCCAAGGCGAGAGGATGAGATGAAAAACCGTTGCAGAAATTGGACGAACAATGGGTGTCCATCCGAAAATGATATAGAATTTTATATCTTTTGCTCAAACGCGCACTTCCTTTTGTTTGTGGCACAAAATGAGCGCTGCTGGAAATCAAAAGACTAATTTCCGCCTTTTCCCGAGCTGCCGGAGCCGCTGTTCGGCGTGTAATACAATAGAAACGAAGCGAAGCGAACCGATAGTTGGATGCATCACAATGTAGCTTCGGGGTGTTCTTTGTTGTTTGAAATGGAATCGAGTTCTTGCAGTGTTGTGTCGGGGAAAACCTGCCGAGGGAATGTCACAATACTGCGAGTGAAATTATCATTACTGCGATGATTTCGTTTTGGTTTGGTTATTTGGAGCAGTATAACGCGATAATAATGAACTTGCAATATTCCATAAAATTCAGTCTGTTCTAAATCTTTTTTTTTGCTGCGAGGATTGAGTGAAGTTCTCTTAAATAGTTATTGCAGTTTTACCAATAACGATGGTGACTGCGCAACTTTTCAATGTGCACTTTTTCCAATGGATTTTTGTAAGCCCAGACATTATTTGAAATACACTTTTTGGTTATCTCGTCAAATCCGCTAATTTTGTACGTGGTTCTTCTATTTATTTTGATAAATGGTTCCAAAATACAAAAAAAATCGAGGGGTTGTATTCGAGACACGAGCGCTTAGGACGTAGGACCTAATTTGTTGGTTTACCATTTCGGATATTATTTGAGAATACGTCGAAATTTCATAAATAACAGTTAAGTATAAAGTTCCTGGGCCCTAAAAAGTTTTAATATCTTGCGTGGTTTAGTAGAATCATTTTGAGATGCAACTATTCTTTCTTGCCCTAGAGAGAACACACATACACTAATTGGTCATATATGTCGCAATTTGTTTCTTTATATCAATGCACGCATTGCACTGAGTATTTAACGAGAGACATCTTCCGTGCATCGCCATTCAACAGGCATCAAACACGCGTCTAACAGATACACACAGTTGCAGCGATAATAAAATAAGTAAAAAAAAACTTTTTAAGTCAAACGGTTTAATTGTGATTAAACATAATAATGTACTAAAAGCTAGAAAATAATTAGGCAAGTAGCAGTTAGCAGTTATCACACCTCTTCTTCATTAGTCTAGGGCAGGGGTTTTCAGATTTTTTTTTTATAGCAGAGAACTTTTTATGGAAAAATAATTTGACGGAGAACCTGCATTTTTTAATCAATAAAACAAATCTTATTTGCATTGACATTACCCAAGCGGGAACAACTTTATTTTGGTTTCGAGTCGCAATTACACGACATATGACCCGGAGTAACAAGATAAATCACAATATGCCCAGTGAAATGAAATTGAAGAATTGTTTTTTTCAAGGTGGGTTTTCAGGCGGGAGCATTTGCTATAATTTCGCGGAGCACAAATTTCCCGCGGAGCACCATTTGAAAACCTCTAGTCTAGGGCATTGATAAGACTAAAATAAAATCGTGGGGCACGTTGGATTTCCATTATCCACAATTAGCGACTTGTTCATATGTCCCACGATTGTATTTTAGTCTTATCAATGCCCTAGACTAATGAAGGAGAGGTGTGATAACTGCTAACTGCTACTTGACTAATTATTCTCTAGCTTTTAGTACATTATTATCTTTAATCACAATTAAACCGTTTAACTTAAATTTTTTTTTACTTATTTTATTCATAAATAACTGTGTTCTACTAGTAAAGCCCTTTCATTTGATACCCATATTAACGGGATTTTTACATAATATGTAGTCCGCCATTTGGTAGTTGCAGCCATCTTGGATTTGCATTTTTCATAAATAACCGTGTTCTACTAGTCAAGCCCTTTCATTTGATACGCATATTGATGGGGTTTTGGAAAAACACATATTGATAAGGTTTTGAGAAAATATGTAATCCGCCATTTTGTAGCGGCCGCCAACTTGCATTTTCAAGATCATGAAATACGCAGTTTTATAATAACTACAGAGATAAAGGTGTGTTCCAGATTTCAGATCAATCGGTCAACAGGAAGGGTTTCAAATTCCTTTTGATGTGACAAAAGCGTTACATACAAACATACAAACATACAAACATACAAACATACAAACATACAAACATACAAACATACAAACATACAAACATACAAACATACAAACATACAAACATACAAACATACAAACATACAAACATACAAACATACAAACATACAAACATACAAACATACAAACATACAAACATACAAACATACAAACATACAAACATACAAACATACAAACATACAAACATACAAACATACAAACATACAAACATACAAACATACAAACATACAAACATACAAACATACAAACATACAAACATACAAACATACAAACATACAAACATACAAACATACAAACATACAAACATACAAACATACAAACATACAAACATACAAACATACAAACATACAAACATACAAACATACAAACATACAAACATACAAACATACAAACAGATTACAGGGCAAGCTAAATAAAACCGTTTATAAAAGAAACATCGCGAGAATGACCGTTTATGAAAGATCGATTCTCGGTCGTTAACAAAGCTAGGAGCTTGTTGCATCAGAACAGAGCCGCTCGAGAGCAAATACGAAGAGCGCTCGAGAGCAAATACGAATTGCAACTAGAGGTATCGAAGGTGTGCTATTCACATGTACAGGAAATGAACAAGTTCTAAGTTTCGCGCAACGAAAACAAGCAACACACACAAAGCCAAACACTGATGGCTAGAAGTGAAATAATCGCTAGCATTCACAGCTCGAAGGGAAATTCACAACACAAAACAAGCAGAATAAGCGACGTTTGTTGTTTCGGGCACGGAATCTGAAAATTTTCCTCAGAGGAGACGCAATACTTATACGCTAGCGACTACCTACTATGCAAGGGTGGAGTTTACTTCGCCAATATTATCTTTTCACTATCCCCCTTCGTTGTTTCTATTCTAGCGGCTACATAAGTTGCCCGTTATTGATAGCTCTGTTCGGAAAAGCACACAAATGGACAGAACAAATGTGTGGGGAAATGGGAATGTTTCCAGTTTTCATCAATTCAATACAGACTATGGGATTGTAACGTATAGCATATAAAACAAATCTTAGAAAATTTCCGATTCGGTTGGTATGCAAATCGTTAAAATCCGTTCGCAGCAAAAATAGTTATTAACGTTAACTTTATTTCATAAAAACGTGACCTGTTTTCTGATTTGGCACCCTTAATGTAAGAAGTAGTCCTACGTCGAAAAAAAATTTAATTAGTGTAATATTCCAGATGAGATACAATGTTATTTTTTCTGTGAAGGTCCCAAAGACCCTCTTTTTGTTCCTACCTCCACCTCATACGCTTCTTTTGGAGTGGGAGGGACTGATTATCTCGTAGATAATTTGTTTTTAAATGGTGTGTTAAAATATCCATTCATCCATTCATTGAGAATTGATTCAGATGGAACGAAACAAACGAATGGTTACTAAGCCAGATCACTAACCACTAGTTTTTCAATAAAATTGAATGGAAGTGTGGAATTTATTAGTTAGTTTGCTTAAAAAAATACTGTACATACATTCAACCGATGATGTTCTGACATTCCAAGCGCCACGACATGCAAACTCTCTTCTTCAGTTCTAGTCATTCCATAATTTCAATCTTGCTCAAGGCATCGAGCAGGTATATTACATCCCAGAAAACGTTACAATATTTACAGCTTGCTCTGGTTTCCGATACATTTATGCGATAAAACCGAACGAATTATCGACCCTTTGCGGATTTACACTAGAAGTCTATTTCTCAAAATTTGAATTATTCCAAAAAAATATTCGAAGTGAATTGAATTAATTAATTCCGTAGTCCTACGTCAAAAATGAGGTCGTGTTCTGAACACTATCTTTTTTCTATATATGACATTTTTTCTTTGCCGTGATCTGTCATACTTAGGTAACGGTTCTACTGGATACGGCTTCATACAAAAATGTACGATCAGTTATAATCAGCTTGTTTGTTTGAGGCTCAAAAATTGTTCATGTACTTATTTGGATAGATAAGAGACAAAGATTTGTTTTGAATGAGAAAAATAAGTTCAAATGCATAAATGATTTAATTCAAAAAAAATCAAAATCAAAATACATCAACAGTAAACATTAGTCAATATTTAAATTGCTTTTCGTTCTTAAGAATAATTTCAAACATTCGGTTATGCATGAAATTGACGGGATATTCTAGCGTTTTAGTAGACATGGATCTCCTGGCTTCTTTCATAGCTGCCAATTTCTAGTTTACGAAACGCCCCGTACAACCCTACACTGCTGTACATGCATCGTAAGAGGATTATCCAAAGGTTCTCTATTAATTTTAGATCTAGACTAGATACTGGCCAGCCCTAAAGCTAGATTTCTCGTTCCGAAACCCATTGAATATTTCTCTTACTGAATTGGATGGCCACATTGTCTTGCTGAAACATGAAATCTTCTAGCATGAAATAGAAATCAAAGTTCATTCTAGTTTAAATCGTTGTAAGAGGGTTTTTTGACGTAGAACTACGTCTTTCAGGAAGGGTGCCAAAACAGAGAACAGGTCACGTTTTTATGAAATAAAGTTAACGTTAATAACTATTTTCACTGTGAATGAATTCTCATGGTTTGCATACCAATCGAATCTGAAATTATCTAAGATTTGTTTAATATGCTATACATTACAATTCGCTAATCTCTAAACGGTTAAAATTCATGAAAACTTTTTTCCCATACATTTGTTCTGCCGATTTGTGTGCTAACCCTAGCCGTATTTCGAATGCTTATAACTCGAACATTTCTTAACAGATCGGCAAGATGTTTGCATCAATTGATAGGAAATATTTCTACGCGTCTATCACAATAAATAAAAAAATATTTTTCATGAGATGAACAATTGAATAACTGTAAAATGTCAAGCTTTATCCGAACGCCCTAACTGCCAAGTTTTGATAGACCCGATTTACGATTTCCCCAACACAGACTTCATAATCGATGTACCTGTTGAAATTCGTTTTGCAAATATACATACAAGTTGGGGGTATTTTTTCCCACTGAGCAGTGTTTCCCTAACACGGTCTTAAAAATCAATGTGCCTGGGGGAATCCGCTTTGCAAATACATGCTAGTCGGGGGTATTTTTTGGTGTTGAGTACTTTTGTACTCGCCTGTCGTTGTGCAGACCAGAATATGTTTCCCTTAAATGTACTTTTGAAGTGAGAAGCCTGGGAAAATCGTCATTTAATATACTATGAGAGAATGAACTTTAGCGGTTCGAGAACTACGTAAACATGAGATGTGCAATATTTTCAGAGGAAAATGTAAAATACAATGATCGTTCGACAATTTTTCCGTTCACATATTTTGGTAGTCCTAGGCATCATATCAAACGTAAAAGGACGTTCATCCAATTTATTTGTAACGAAGAACATAATCTGTTACAAACATTTCGATGCATACTAGAATAACATTCGAAGCGGTAAACAAGTGGATTGTATAATATAATTGCGTAGTTCTACGTCGAAAATATGCGGTCGTCTCCTAGATACAACCCCTTACAATTTTTTCAAATCAGTTTTCTTCTTGTGGGTCGTTGAAAAAAATTTGGTGCACAAACAGGCTCTTGGTGACACCGTTCATCCGCGCTTTCATGATAAACGAAGAGCTTCACCACAACAGCGACAACATGCTCCAATCGCTGTTCAATTAGAACTGAGTGGATTTCCGAGCGGCGCTCGCTTATATATCGATTGGCGATTTCAATAGCCTGTTTTGAAAGCAATTTTAAGACTATTGAAACAAGTTTTTGGATCAAAAAGACGGGTGGGTAATGTCGGGGACATAACCGGAGTGACGTAGGACTATACAAAGAGGACAACTTTTATTAAATATATATTTTAAATATATTGTTTATTTTCTTCTCCTACGTGAATACCTATCTACCTGAAAAATGGATTAGTTTACTGTTTACTCTTTATGAACATGTTGATGGTTCTGAAAAGAACCTTTGGTGTTGTGTTTTTGTTATCACTCGATAATCCTATCTTGTTCGGTTAAACCTTCCTGTTTAGCTATTGCGTTTGCCACTCGCCACAGCTTTCACAGTTGGAAAATTTCTTCCCATCCAGCTTGTGACATGTTGTACAGTAAATTACATTCAATGCGACGTGCCGAAGCGCCACTCAGTGTCGCATTGGAGGCGATTTTAACCTGTAATGGAACATTTGCGATGACAGTGGACAGTGTCGACTTTCAATGTGGGGTCATAATTTGGATCTCTATGTTTACAAAAATGTCCAACTAAATAAGTCGCATTACATGTTCGTCCAATTAGCTAAATGTCGAACTAATAGTAAATTACTGTACTTTCAATCTGAAAACAATTTATGAATTGGTGAAAATTGAATAATCGAAAAGTCCCCAACTATCAATAAGCTCAGAACAACTGCCAAATTCACATACTCATCAGATCCTGGCAAACAAATTATGAAAAAATCAATTTGTGTTTTATTATTATTTTGGATAATGTTTTAGAAAGCATTGAACTGTATTTCCTAAACTCTTTTTTGGAAGGTTTAATGGCCCTGAAAAGCGCCTTGTTTTATGGAATGGTTCCAATTTAGAAAACTTAGTACTCGTGGTTTTGAAAAAAAAACCTATTCGAACGCCCTCGATGCCGCCTTGTTCTGGATTTGCCACCAAAGCAGTTTGTATAAAGAACAAACTTTTTTCTTCTGCTACCTGATGCCGTTTTGCGATTGCGTTTGCCACTCGCCACTCGCTGCAACTGCCTGTTGTCTTGATGTCCACCGAACCGAATGTGTTCTGTTCCGAATGCGGGTTTTCTTATCGTCGCGAATAGCTTTACCAGCCAACTCGATCACTTCGGCGGCCGAAACTATATAACGCCGGCTAGGTGGACTGGTGCACTGGTACTAACGCGCTCGGCCTAGCTACCCTTGCGGGGAACTCCAGATCAACACGGTTCGAGCGGGATTTTGCCTTTCCCTTCACTTTTCCTCCTTTACCATGTCCAGACATGGCTGCTTGGGTTGGTTTGTTGATGTGTTGTGATGCGAACCGATGTGGTGTACGGTTTGAATGAGAATGATCGTTACGGCAGCGGAGCGAGGATTTTTAAGCTGACTGGCTGGCTCGAGAATTACGCATGTGTGAGACTGTGACCAATGTTTCGTTCATTTTTGACGTAGGATTTCGTCTTTCGGGAACATATTGGGGTACAAATTGAAAATTGAAAATCGAGCACATCGTGAAAATTGTCCAATTTCAAATGCTTATTACTCAGTCATTTCATGATGGATTGATGAAATTGTTGCGTCAATGGATTTCGGCACTCCATAACAATTTTTTATATTGAAGAAAATAATATATGTCATGAAACTAACTATCGAATAATTGAAAAATCTCATCCCCTATCCTAATTGGTCGAAATTGACGACACATGCGGCGGGTCCCTAACAGAGACATCAAAACCAAGCTGCCTGGGGGAATTCGGCATTGCGAATACATGAAAGTAGGAGGAGCTTTTGCTCCCACCGAAATGTGTTCCCTAACAGAGACATCAAAACCAAGCTGCCTAGGGGAAAACGACATTGCAAATACATGAAAGTATGGGGGCATTTTGATATTGCAAGTAAGGTGAATGATAATAATCAAGGTGTGTTCTCGCTCGAGAACGGGTCGTTTGGTTTAAGCTGTCTGTTTTGTTGTGTTCATTTTCACCAAAGGAAAATTTATACGGTGAGAAAAATTGGAAAGGTGAAGAAATATTAGAAAAAGAAATTGCTCTACATATAGTAAAAGGTGCTGTTAGTCCAATTAAAATTCGCATTGGGTTAAATACACTCAGAAAGTAAAAATTATAAAAGAAAATTACCTTTTCCATTTGAATATGTTTTCTCTATATTAAAGAAACATGTTTTTACTGATGAGAAAAATTGATAATTGTGTTTGGTATTGGTAATTATCTTATATTACATTGGTGAGTTTTTTTTCTCTTTATTTCATCCATAAATAACACAGGAGGCATCTCGTTTAGGATCACAGAGCGCGGTTTTTATCATATCTCGTTCCACCTCGGTATCTTCCATCTGATACGCACCATCCAACGACTATTTACCATCCGTCTGTCATCATCACTCGGTAGACGCTGGTGGAGTGAACAAACCATACCCAACGACCAAACAAAACAGACCTTCCCAGGAGGCCACCAAATCGTTATCAAAGAGTTTAACGATGTAATTCTTCAAACATATCCAAAACCAACAGATAGCCTAACGGAATCCTACGTCAACTATGCGGTCGTGTCTCGGATACAACCCTCCTGTGACTTTTTTCTTTTTCCTTTCCAATCGTGCTTCATTCTATTTCGCTGCTGCTCTGGTTGCTCGTTTTGGTCGGTACGATTTGAGGAGCACAAAATGGACCAATCAAAAATGGGCACATAGTGCATTTTGGCAATGCTTGATATTTCACAATTATTCAATTATTTATCTCAAGAAAAATGAAATGTTATTCGTTATGATAGATGCGTAGATATATTTCCTATCAATTGATGCAAAAACCTTTGCGATCTATTGAGGAATACTCGAGTTATAAGCGTTCCAAATCTTGCATTTTTTCCTACTTGTTCAGTGCCTAGATTTCCATTTCACCCCCTATATCTTCCGATTAGACGTAGTCCTACGTCAAAAGTAACAAGTATATAACGCGTAGACATTTTATCTTTCGAATGAAGTGTTAATCATACCATTTCGTTCAGCTGTTTAGGAGCTGTTAACGCTCAAAATCTCGGTCTCCGGCGTAACGCTTTCGTTTTTGAAACTTTGATTTTACACCCCGGTATAGAAATGAAAGACGTAGTCCTACGTCAAAAAATATATATCATGTGTTTATGAGAAATTATTGAGTTTTTTTCTAATATCCGGTATCCGACCGGATTGCAAATATTGGACGGATAGGCCGGATGCCGGATAGTTACTGCATATCCGTTTCATTTCTACTTGAAATTGCATGAAACGTCGAGATCTACTGTTACTTTTTGGCACTTTAATAGTTTTTTGAGATAATAGTAATTTTAACACATTTGGAATCAACAGAATCAACATTTTTAAGAATGTTCCGTTTAAAAATTCGAGATGACCATTTTCATCGGCACTCTAGTTAGTCGTAGGAACTAACAAAGTGATGCAAATTGTGAATCTTTTATCATACCAATAATTACTTACTGAACTGTTATTCCATTTTCCAAATTCAAGCTATATCATTTTATTTTTTTCGGTATATTTTATACTTAACGTCTTTGAGCGGATATTTACGGTAAGTGATTAATTCAATTTGATATCAGCGATTATTCTCTTTGTTCGATTTTCAGTTCATCCAACCCACAATCACTACCAGACCCACTTGAGCAACAGAAACAATCCCCTAAAGTAGCTTTAGCGATTACGTGCGCTGTTCGTTGGGTCGTCGTTGTCGTCCGAGGCGTGGTCCTCTGCCGTTTACGTACGCCTAATGAGGCAACAGTTTTCACACACGAATGACACGAACGCCTCAACGTCTTGTCCACGAGTGGTAGGTAATAAGGAAACTACGAATACCGCTTTATGGCTGAAACGCGTGTCCTGATCCATGACCCATCGCCGTTACGTCCGGGGTCCTGCTATCGCCACTCACAGGAAATATATTGTTATCCCGCAAAACGATCGGAAGAACTAAATCCACCCTCCCACCTCCGGCCAGGATGGGGGCAGGGCAAGAACAAAAGCCCGAACAATGTCACCATGCCGTTGAAGTTAATGATTTGTTGATGCAGGAAAATATTTACCATCAATTAACGACCGCTTTCCGCGAGGCGGCCCAGGCGCGGTCAAACGGTGCATTATTGGTCATTGCAGGAGTCGAGTCGGTTTCGTGACTATTCGCCATAAACCCTCGGTCGGTTTGTTCGAATCACCGGGGTGGATTTGTACGAGGATGTCCCACTGAAGGGTGTGCCATTACGGACAACAGTTTTTATTGCAGGTCATCCATCAGGCTTATTATTTTTATATCGCAGTCTCGTTATGGGGCCGTTTTATCCTATCGTGTCGCCGCGGAGTGGGATGTATGCCATTGTTACTATTATTTTTACACCGCTCGACTGAATGGACGTAATTACTGATGTTAGTTTTTATTGTAATGCGAGGGGTGCAATTGGGAATGTGTTGCCACCTCATTGAGGTGGCTGTGCGCAGAAATTATATTAATTAATGAGAGCTCTGGTAGGAATATTTTATTACAGGGTATCCTATTTTCAACTCATGCAAAAATAAAAGTAGTTCAATTAGAAAAAAACTTCGGATTGACTTTCCAAAGTAATGTTTATTCCAACAAACATATTACATGCAATCACCGTATTCCGTGTAAGGCAACTAACTTCTCGAATGAAGCTAAATTGTTATCCATCTCCCACTCGATGCCACAAGTTCGCAGACTACGCCCAATTTGTGTGCAATTCTTTTTTCGCGCTTCATTGCCAACTTATCATTGCCGCCTAGCACACGCAATTAAAGAACAATATTTTCTGCCCAGAACTGCTTCCGAACTTGGAAAAAGTTGGTCTACCGAACGGATTCCGTGCTCAGAAGGGGCGTAACAAGTTTCCCCCATGCCTGCTGCCTGCAAGGGTAGAAAACATGCTGACCATCCATTTCCGTCGGTTGACCAGACGGCTTGGAAAATTCTTTCGATTTTACAACATTAATTGTTGCCTTCCTCTTTGGCACGACCTTCACTAAAGCGCGTCAAAGTACGTGAAAAAGAGCCAATGAGTTAATCCACTTTCGCCTCCACTCTTCTGAGGCCGGAATAAATCACTCCCAAACCTAATAAAAATAATTCATTCTCTCGCCGCTGAATCCACCTCCGCTTCGGTCGAACACACACAAAAAAGCAACTCGCTTTCCCAATAAAACTACAAATAAATTTAATTTTCCATTAATTGCGAGTCTCAGTTTCGCCTTCTCCAGTTCGGAAGGAAACTTTTCCTTTCTGTACTTTTCTTTCAACCCACTTGCCCGAGCCCGCAGATGGATTAGAGTGAGCCCGATTTCACTTCGCATCGGGTAGCAATTCGATGGAAAAATCACTATTCGAAGCAAGGTTTGCGGGAGGCGCCCGAATAGCAGCAGCAACTCTGGAAGAAAAGGGGAGCGAAACGTGAAACTTGTTATTTGATTTCTTTTAAAAGGAGAAGTTTTGCATTCTTCGCCCGAAAAGCACGCAGCCATAGTGAGTGAGTGGGTTGATTTGGGTGGGGACGAGCATCGCGCCAGAAAGGATGCGCGTGGGATTTTGCCGAAACACAGAGCGGAATGGGGAATCAAACCGAAAATAGTCAGGGAAAAACAAGAGGGAAAAAAGGAAGAAGAACACAAGGAAACTTCTTGTTGCGTTCGCTTGTTTGGGCACTTCGAACTATTTGCCAGGAAATTTAATTTCGAATCAAGCATTAATGGCTAATAAAAGATGGGGGAACAAGCATTTCACTGGAAAACAAGCTAGTACTTGGATTGTTTCTGTTCGGGAAGAGTTGTACCGCTGGCGTGTTGCTTGCGCTCTATCCTGGGGAATGGCAACTTTGTGGACGAAGACAGAAGAATTTGATTTGGGACTTTTTCGGAAAGTTGCCCTGTTGAATGAGATGCACCACCAAATGTCGAATAAATTTCGGATTTATATATAGTGGTTAATAACAAGGAGCTACGACCGATTTAACAGTAACTAAGAAAAATCCTCAGTCGAATTGTTCATTCTACTAAAATTCAGGAGCGTTGTAAACTAATTCTGCTCATAATTTAATAATAATAATAATGTTCGGTAGTCTACTGAAAGTCTCTTAGTGGGTTATAGCGAAGATTTTATTCGATGAAGTGGTTTACAACTTATGATCTAATGTAAACTTTCTAATTTTTTTCCAGTTATTTTTTAGTTTCTAGCTATCGGCTTGAACTCGTACTAACTCAAAAATATGTACTTGGCACAATTCTAACAATATGACCATTTACTATCCCTCACTAAAGGTAGTTATTAATATTAGGTTACATTTCAAAAGTAACAAAGTTTAAAGTATGTCATTTGTTCAGATTATTCTCTTATTCTTTCAACATTCCACAATTAACCCCGGTTCTTAGTCACTAAAAATGGCTTTATTCTTTTTCCACGTTTATTTCCATTCTTACATGGCGATCAATATATTTCCTCATTCGCCCAAACCATTTATTCATACCGCTTCGAAAGTAGCACCTCCAAAACATGTGTTTCAAACGCATTAAGGGGGTAGTACACTATGAACATAATAAAAAGTATGTAATTTTCGCGATTTTTTTCAACGAGAAAATAAATTGCAATGATTAAACTGATATCACGGTTTCATCAGATATATATTACTTAACAAACAAAAACTAGATTGGTGTCAATTGGACTGTCCATTGAATAGTCGCAACCGGTTTGTAGATCCCTTGCAGCCAAAATCTTGTAAACTGGTGGGAGTTCTACAAGTTTTTCTAGTGGACCGATTTCAACCAATGATTTTTTACGTAATCTCGGATATATTTCTTGTCATTGTGCGTAGGATTTTTTCAAATATATTGATTTTTGTCGAAATGGCGACATTTTTTGTAAAAAAAAATTGTGTTTTTGCGTCAAATATCGAAATAAAAACATTCACCAAAATTTTGTTTTTCAACATATCGAAAAAATCCAACGTACTATGACAGGAAACTTAGTGGAGAATCCGGATAAAACTATTTCATCAAAATCGGATGGACCGCTCTGAAGGCAGAACTCCCACCAATTTGCAAAACATAGTTTCGAGAAAAAAACATCTTTGAAATTCTGGATCCGCGCTTCTTACGCAAAGACTTAGGTCTAGGGTAGGGCGGGGCTAGTTGGTAATTTTTGAATAAATTTGGATATAACTTTGTAGTACGAAGTTTTGCGTTAGAATGTTATGTACCACAATGAAGCCTACCTTTTACCCTTTCGAGGAAAAATAACCAAACAATCATTTATTTGACATTTTTCTTATATTTAACGTCTTTCTATTTCAGAATAAATTGACCAACTAACCCCACACACGGGGTAAGTTGGTCAAAAATAGACATGTTCTTTTTCAGCAAATAATAAGCGTTTTCCCATTAGAAGTTTCTTTCATTATAAATCAATTAATTAAATCAAAACAAAAATAGTTAACAAATATCATGTAGTCATGTAAAGAAACATGAAAATTTTGAAATTCTCACCGTTGTTAGAAATTAGCCAGGCAATCTTTTCTAGCGATTTTTTCTCTCTTCCACTTTGTGACGCACCAGAGATGCCAAGTTTGAAGACATCTCTTCAAACTAAATACATCTGATTTTGGGAATACATTTTAAAGACATTATGAAATATGTGAAGACATTTCAGTATGATAGCGAACATGGATTTTCAAAAGATATTATTTCCATCAAATTCTAACTATTGGCCGAAAATATTGTCAAAACAAGTAGGACTTTAGTCTCAGCGAACGAAGCGGTCTGAATAAATATTGTCTCTAGAAGACATTAATTCATTTGCGCTCAAAAATTGGAATGATTGTGACATAAACTCTAACTAAACTATACAATAGATTAACCTAGATCTTCAAACGACCACTTCACAAATCGAAGGTTTTCCGGTTACATAACTTTTCTACAATTAGTTTCATGGATGTGGTTTGAATTACAATCCAAACTTCAAAGCTGAAATAAACAAATAGAGTTATCACAGTTCCGTTTTTGTGTGAAGAACTTTCCTCCGATATTGTGGTGAAGACATTTACTCGTATTATGTGAAGACATTTGGTTAAGCAGTAAAACACATGCTTTCTATATTCGTTTATAGCTTGTGTAATGAAACCAAATAAACAAGCAAACAAACTTGAAACGCGGCATACCTGAAAATTTCATATGCGTTGCTCTCAAACTAGCAATTTGTGTGACCAACTAGTCTCTCTACATATGAAAAAGAATATTCATAAAAATTCCATAAAAAAATTATAATAGCGATTAATAGCGATTTCCACTAATATTTAAAACTAATACATACGATAAACTTTTGTTTTATGTTAGAAGCTATTTTTCCTGATTATTTACCATTTTCAGAACCAATTTTATAATGCGCAAACAGTGAATGATTTTTGGAAAAATCGGCATCATGTTCGTATTTTTTAACCTGCTTAATAAAAAGTTTATCCAATTTGCTTATTTTATTGCATCAACCATTCGTTATTTATCATCCATAGATCGCTATTTTTTTTTTTTTTTTTGGACGCTCAGATTCCAAGATCTCGTCACTGACCAACATGCCCCTATGACCAACTAGCTCCGCCCTACCCTACTAATTGGCTTGTAACTTTGGAAAGGAGCATCGGAAAAACTTGGGACTTGGGAAACTTGGGAACGTAGACATCCCAGAGAACATTTCAAGCCAGAAATATGTCTTAAAAAATTTCCAAGTTTCCATAATTTACTCCCCCCTTAACCGCTTCTTCTAGCATCGAAAATCGTTGACCAAGCAGTTTATTCTCGATTTTTTTTTAATAAATCTTTTATTTTTAGAGGCTCATAAGTTTAATGGAGCCAAACTCCTATCTGTATAGTTACAAGTAAAGGGTGTGCACATCAAATTGCATCACGGAAAAAACGCTGTAGAAATTTAATTTTTAGGAATTATATCTTCAGCTTTCGCTTATAATCAGATAAGAGTGTATAGATCACGTTGGCCATGCTTCACTGTCAATTTTTCGTAAATTTGGAAAAATGTCGTCGAACGAAAAAGAGCGTCGTGAATTAATCCTGTACACTCATTTCGAGAATCCGGAGTTGTCACATCGGGACATCGGTAAGATGCTGGGAATCGTCCAATCCACGGTCAGCAGAGTACTAAAACGATACTTCGAGAAGCTAACCATCGACCGGAAGGTGAAGAACGGCAAAAATGGATGCTCCGTCAGTGAAAAAGATCACAAGCGCGTAGTTAAGCAGTTTAGACGTGATCCGAGAAGTTCGGTCCGGGATGTCGCCAATAAGCTGAATTTGTCAAGTTCATCGTCCAGCGGACCAAGCAGCGGGAGGGCCTGCGTACATACAAGGTTCAGAAGGCTCCTAACCGCGACGAAAGGCAAAACATGGTGGGGAAGACGCGAGCCCGGAAGCTGTACACCGAAATGCTGACGAAGCCGCATTGCCTGGTAATGGACGACGAAACCTACGTCAAAGCGGACTTTCGTAAGCTGCCGGGCCTGTTGTTCTTCTCCGCAGAGGACAAATTCAGCGTTCCGGAGGAGATTCGCAAGCAGAAACTATCCAAGTTTGCCAAAAAGTACATGGTGTGGCAAGCGATCTGCTCTTGCGGAAAGCGGAGCGCTCCCTTCGTGATGACCGGCACGGTAAACGGGCAGGTTTACCTTAAGGAGTGCCTACAGAAGCGCTTACTACCACTATTGAAGCAGCACGAGGGCCCGACCATCTTCTGGCCGGATCTCGCTTCGTGCCACTATTCAAAGGACGTGTTGGAGTGGTACGAAGCTAACGGGGTCACCTTCGTGCCAAAGGAAATGAACCCGCCCAACGCGCCGGAGCTTCGCCCAATAGAGAAATATTGGGCGATTATGAAGCAGGCCCTCCGGAAGAACCCAAAAGTTGTCAAATCGGAGGCGGACTTCAAGAGAAAATGGATTTCTGTTCAAAAAAAACTACAACCTGACGTTGTACAGAACCTTATGGACGGGGTAAAGAGGAAGGTGCGAGCATACGGGCTTGGGCTCGAAGTATGAATAAAAAGAAAATGCCAAAAGTTGTTTAATAGTTTTTATTTTACTGTCTAAAATTTTCAAAAGGATCGGTCTACTGGGCGAATTTCTACAGCGTTTTTTCCGTGATGCAATTTGATGTGACACACCCTTTATATATAAACATTGTTTATTAATTGTTAATTAATAACGAATGTTAATGAAGTAGAGAACCGATTACTCACAGTTTGCTCGAGTTTAGAAGGGTGACATTTTGTTTCAGGAAAAGGATGGGATATAAGGATATGTTGACAATGTTCACACTCACATTCGCACTCACATTCATCATACTCAATGTTTATTCTCGATGTTCGAGAACAAAAAAAAAGAAAGTTATTGGGTGCCAAATCAGGACTGTACACGGTGGATAACCCATTAAGTCGATGTTTCCACCGGTCAAATAGGGGAATGTGACAGAGCTCGTGTCGTCATGGTGAAGGATGGATTCGGCGTTTGGGGATTTTTACCTTTTTTCAGCAATTGAGAGTTAACATCATCTTCACAGTTCTTTTTTTTTATCCCAACAGTTTATTTTATTAGGCTCATTTAGCAATTCAGCTGTAACAGAGCCGAATTCATTCGTGTACATTTTGTATCTTAAGATAACTTTTGTTGTATACTTCACTGTTACCATTTTGAGGCGTAAGAGTATCGCTATCTATCGTTAAACATTTGTTTTATCTATAACACAGTAGCCGTTTAGGCACAAGAGAATTTCTATTCTATCGATGCACAACACATGTCGCCTTTTTTCGGCGTAAGAATATTGCTATTGTTCGAATGTTCACAGTTGGGCTGTTCACAGCGGGACTGTTGATATGAGGCTTCCTTTGTTGTGTTATTAATAGTGCCAATTACCGATGCAGCAGATCGAAAATGTGAGCGGTAAGGGACTGGGATTACCGACACATGATGATTGATGGGTGGACATAGTAGCTAGAATAACACACTAAGATGGTCAGTTGAGGGTCCCTGAGTTATGAGCTCATGATCGTTCGCTTAGTAGCGGACACGCAACCAATGAGGCTACGAAGACCCCTTATTTTCAGCAATTGAGAGTTAACATAACATCACAGTTTTTTCACAGTTCTTGTTCCCATCGGATTTGATGCAAACACCATCTTTGCGGGACTGCTGCCCAGCAATCTTGCAACATGTATCATTAGCTTTCGAGGAAAGTTCGTCCAGTATTCTCCATAGCTGTCGTCGGTCGATTGTATCATATCCAATTTTGAAGACTAAGATGTGGTGCGTAGGAACTTGCTACTCGCGGCACTTTTGGAGGATCTGCCGCTGAGTCCATCGTCGAGCAACCGGACTTGAACCCTGTCTGATAATATCCCACAAATCTGCTTACTATTGGCGATAGACGGAGGAATAGTCTTGATCGTCTTGAGCTGTTTTCCCTTATTTAGCCGAAAACTCGTTACCTCCTTGCCCGGACTGAACTGAACAAAAATAAAAATGTTTGCGGGCAGTTCAATGGTTTGAAAAAGTGTATGAATTTCCAATAGATGTGACTCTTAGAATGATCGACTACAAATCCGTTAGTACAGAAAAGTGGGCAGGTACTTTTCTTGCGGATATGATTTGATCATTGATCTGAACAGATTAGCCGGTTCCTATTCCTAGAAAAATCCTCCTCCTTACAAACATTCACCTAAAATTCTCTTCGACGGAAGATTAATCGTGATTGAATTAGTTCTGGGCTCTAGACCCGGGTGCCGGTCTTCGACGGGGCGGGCGATAATAATCGCGTTGAACTGTTATTTATTTGATTAGAGTATAACTCAAACAAGTGAAGGCCGCGCACGTAGCGGCTCCGAACGATAATTGTTAGGTTAGGTTCACAATCTTTGTTTTCGTTGGACCGTCCGCCCGGGCTGCTCTCAACCAGACCAAGCGGTAAACGGCAACCCCGCGGCCTAATGATAGAGGGAGGATCTCTCCAGCCGAAACGTGCTGTGTGTTTACGTAATATCGTGAAAACAAAACAAGGAAATAAAGAGGGAGTAAGCCGGCAGTTCAATAGAGTGTACGGGTAGCTCCCATATTGTGGGCTTATGCCGTGGACGGAAAAAATCTTCGTTCTCGGATTATTACTTGAAACTGAGATAGGCACATCTACCGCACCACCCCAATTCGGAACGAACCCGTCTAAAGGTTCGTTGAAACTTTTATGAGTGTGGCACAAAACTAATGATGACGTTGTTTTTGTTTCGCGCGCAAAGGGGTCACAACAAATGGGTACCAATGAAGCAAAAACGCAAGAGCTAGAAAAGAGAAATGTGTTTACCATAGGTCGAATTGGTTTCCCTGCTCCGAAAATGGAGGAAAATTGAGAAAAAAATGTGGCAGAATAGATCGACCGGAAACATTAATACAAGCTATTTGGCGGGGCCCAAAGGCTAAATGAGAGTATTTGGGCGGACGGTAATAGAGTGAAAGAGTCCAAATGTCATCGGCTCGCAAGGGCTGAAGTTTAAATTGAAGGAAATGGGTACTGATAAATTTATAGCAATTAAAGTCTGCTTTTGTACGTCTGGTCATAGAAGCCCGGAAGAGCCATCGGCAGCAAATATGCCATTGAATATTCATGAACGGGGGAGCGGAGATCCAGAATGAATGTTATTGTTGCTGGCAAATGGAGATTTATGACTCTGAAGCAACTGTCTATTGAACTTGCGGGTTCGTCGACCAACTCCGCTGCAGCGATCTGTCACAGATCATTGCACTGGCACAAGCAGGGACTCTTTGAACTGATATCAAACATTAAAGTGATTAGTTTCGGGAATGTTTGTAAATTATTCTATCGCATGATCGAATTTGTATTATTTCCATGCACCTCTTGAGGAAAATGATGACGAAAATAATGTATGAAAATCAAATCAAAGACTGAGCACTTCTGAAGTGCTCTACCTCCTTCGAGTAGAATAACAATTTGACCTGTCCATCGAGTGGATAAGAAGTAAATCGTGATCGGCCTAGCAAACAATTTCTCATTTCACGCGTTCTTAACAAATTATCACATTTGATTGCTGCCCCCTCGCAGCCACACTTGACGAGCTTTCCCCTCACTGACATTTTGCCCGAGCGACAGTTGGCCTCAGCTGCTGAAGCCGTAATATCATTGCTCGCTTACTGTCACATTAATTCCACTTTGGAAAAAGAGATCAGGATTTGTAATGAGCTCTCATTTATCAATTGATTGATCAGGTACATTGGATGTATGAAAAAAATTGATACATCCCACCGATGCATTCAGTGGGCGGTTATAATTGGGGATGGTGTCGGAATTAAATTTTCCCATCTAATTTGCACTCCCTTGTCCAGACTGGACAGCAGATGAGGCAGTTGTCGCACCCGAGCAACTGACACTTTTATCGGTCTTTCGAGAGAGAAATGAAAAAAAGAACAGAAATTGGATAGACGTTATTTGAATTAAATAATCACGGTGTCGGTTCGATTCGGAGGGGGTGCCGAATGCTGGCAGTAAGTCACCCATTCGGTGTTTGCACGTGTGTCGCGTTTCCTGCTCACTCCGGCGGTAAAATGTAATTTACGCCACAAAGACTGTTAATTTGCATATTGGAATGATAATTGCTAGCCGCTTTAACACCGCACTGAGCCCAATTCGCGTTCCAGCTGTTTGGGCGCTGATTGCCCCCTTGCGTTACCAGAGAGATAGAATGAATAAAAAACATTTCAAAGTACATTTCCTCCTTTTTAATTTAAATAAATTAGGGGAATTGGGATAGGGACACATTCTGGGTTCGGAATTGTGGAAATCAAGAAATACTATTTTCGCAACGCATATTCCCTATCCATTTCAGGGATTCGCCGGCGTCGACTGCGTATCAACCGGGCGAAGGGAATGTGTCCATCATCTGTCACATTTATTGTCACTGGGAATGTGTCAAAACGGAGGGAAATGAACGCAGTGAAAGAAGAAAAAGCAAACTGACATGCGTTTGTATGGCAGTAAAACAAAATTTTCCTCTCTCTCTTTCTGGTGTCTGCCGTGGAATTCGTGATTGGCCCAATGATGCACAACCGATACCAGAAATGGCCCAAAAGCGAATCGAATGGCAAATTACGAGTCGCTTCCAGCAGGGGAAAAAGGGAATCTCCCTGGATATTCTGATTCTGAGAGATTTCTCCGTAATGAGATTGATTTGAATGTTTATTGCGAAATTTTCTTTGATTGAACGGTTGTCGCTAGCGCTGTTCGTCACTTTCGGGAAATGGGTTTTTACGGGGGACAGCTTTCAATTTTCAACAAGTTGACGAATTGGTTTTCAGTGCGTCTCTCTGATTTAATCATAGATTTGGAGCAATCTGAGAATTTGATTTATATGTGCCATCATTCAAGGCTCAATGGGGCTTAGCCAAATTGGAGAATTTGTAAATGCCGCATTTTTATTTATTTTTTGTTTTATTTATCTATTCAACATGAGCTATACTGGATACTTTTAGCTGGAATAGTGTTGAATACTCATCTTTTTCAAATGGAATATGAAACACAGTAAAACGAATTTTTACCATCAGTTTTCAACCGAAGAATACAACACTCACTGCTGGAAACTTCCTTCTTCCTATCCAGCTCACAATGTATTGTACTTTGATGTCACTTTGAATACACGGAAATAATGCACGGATCCATAAAAATTGAATGATTGATCGGAATGTCACCAACCTCCAATAAATCCAAAAACACGCCTAAATTCATATATGCTTTTCCTCGGCAAACACATTATACAAATCAATTCGATTTTTTATTTCGGATAATAGTTAAGAATGCATCGAACTGTTGAATTGTATTGGAATAACTCTTCAGTGGAAGGTTTGGTGACCCTGAGAAGCATCATGTTTTTAAGGACTGGATTCTGCCTGTTTTCGCGAGATCAAGCTTGGAATCTGTCGAAATTTGTGTCTTTTTTTGCCGTATTGCCTCATTGCGCAATACATTTTCTCTTATAGACACACTGAATGCAACGGTTGTGCCCCATTCACCCGTAACACTTCTACCCGAAGCACATTTACCCGAATGTAACACATACCCGAATGCAACATATACCGGAATGAACATTTACCCGAATTCAACGTGTTCCCGAATGTAACAAATACCCGAATACAATGCCACCCCAATGAAGAAAGAAAAAGTCCGACAAATCATATTATGAGTTTTATCGAATCTCCTGTTACGAAGTAAAATGATATAAGGTACACTGGGGCAAGTGGAATTTGGGGGTAAGTGGATCAAATATAAAGTAAACAAATAACAAAAAATATTTTGCTTTGTTTCCACACAACATCTGCCAAACAATCAATAAACATCTACTAAACGTACTTTTTAGTCGTTGTGAACCACCAGACGCAACCAAATATTGCTTTGTTTACAATCGCATTTCTGCAGCTGCGATCAGAGTCGATTACGCTGTCAGTAAAATTACATTTTCGACGATCGGCAGTTCGGAAAACTGGTTACATTTCACTACTAGGTAATTGAAAAATGCTTATTTTTGTGTTTACCGATACAAAATGTGAAAGATTGTCTTTTTACTATAAAAATCGGCCTGTTTCCACTTGCCCCACATGTTTTTGTAATTGGGTTAAGTGGAATACGTGAAAGTAAACATTGCTTATTGAATGTTTTTAATCTTTACAGCCACCGGAAGAATGGTTCGCAAATACATTCGCAAGCGTTCTCCTGCTAAATACAGTGGACAGGACTTGACAGATGCGATGGATGATGTAAAAAACGGCAAGATGAAGATAAAAGCGGCAGCAAAGCACTTCCGAATCCCATATGCAACACTCTTCAAGCGAGTGAAAGGTCTGAGAGGCATTAAAAGTATAACGGGAGGCCGACCCACTGCTTTGCCGTTGAAGGTTGAAACACAGATCGCCGACTGTATCAAGAAAATGGATAAGTGGGGCTTTGGACTATCCAAAGAGGAGACAATTTTGGCAATAGCAGAGTACGTAAAAGTTAACAAGCTTCAAACACCGTTTGTAAGCGGTGTTCCGGGAGACGATTTTTTCCGGAATTTTAAGCGCCGGCATCATCTATCGCAAAAAAAGCCCCAAGCCGTTGAGGTCGCACGGAAACGAGGAGCTGATCCTTTCGTGATGACCGAATACTTCAAGCTCCTAAAACAGGTGACCACGAACGTTCCTCCAGAGCAGATATATAACATCGATGAGACTAGCTTCTGCCTCGATCCGAGTCGGGTTAAGACTGTGGGAGAAACTGGAAGAGCTGCTCATCGTGTCACGGGCGGTTCAGGAAAAGAAAATTTTACTGTATTGATGGGAGGAAATGCGGCTGGTGACAAATTACCACCACTTATTATTTTCAAAGGATCCAACGTATGGAACAGCTGGATGGCTAGTAAATGTGATGAATTTCCTGGAATAGTTTATGCTGCAACCAAAAACGGCTGGATGGAGACGGATGTTTTCGCCAACTACTTCGAACGGTCCTTTCTGAGCGCTACCGCTGAGGGACAATTGGTCCTACTTTACGATGGCCATGTATCACATGTTTCTCTTGCTCTCATCCAAAAAGCAATCGAGAATAATGTTGTGATACTCAAACTTCCGCCCCACACAAGTCATCTCTTGCAGCCTATGGACCTGGCGGTGTTTAAACCATTGAAGCAAGACTATGACAAGTGCGTTATCCAGTGGCAACGGAATCACTATGGGACGAAGCTGTCTAAATCAGCTTTTTCAAACATTATCTCCAAAGTTTGGAGATCATTTGATTCACAAATAATTAAAAATGGGTTCCGCAAGGCCGGCGTATACCCGTTTTCCGATAAGGTGATTCCGGAAGACAAATACGAACCGAGAGCATGGGCACGTTTCATCGCATCACAGCAAGCAGCTCAAACGTTAGATGACAACACTGTTGAGATCGTCGAAGGATCGAAGAAGGCGCTTCCAAGAGTAACAAACACCAGAGATGCAGCTTCAGCAACTTGTAATTGCATTGCTTCCTCAACAGGGAATGACCAAATGGAAAATGATAATCCACAAAATAATTCTTTTGAAGCGATTCTCCTTGACCATGTGAAACAGATTCCTGTTTCCAAAGCGCAGAGAAAAAAAGTTTGTCCTGGGGCAGAAGTTATAACATCGACTGATGCCGTTGTGAAGCTGGAAACGATCAAATCGGTTAAAGAGGCGACACAGAAAGCAAAGCGTAAGAGAGCTTCGAAGAAATCATAACTGTGGTTAGCGATGTACCTGCTATTTTTATCTATTGACCTGATTTTGAAGACTTGCGAAGCAATAACGATATTTATTGCATTTTTTTTTATTTCCTTAAATGCATTGATTAATTAATTTTGTATTATCAAAGAATAAAAGAAAGTGAATACAGTTTGTTTTATTCATTCCCAAACACCTTTTTAACAGAGTTTAACTTGTTGTAAACATAAAATTCCAGGTTTCCACTAACCCCCGTATCAAGGGGTAAGTGGACTTTGGGGACTTGGAGATTATTTTTGGCCAAACTTAAAATCTAGTTGAGGAATTCATTTTTCGGTTCCATATATTAATAGCTAATCGGCTACAGTAGTGATGTGTATAATTCGTTTTGAAAAATAATCAAAAACAGGAAAAATAGGACACTTTATTTTTGAAATAATGGTTTTTGGGGTTCCACTTGCCCCAGTGTACCTTATTGCAATGAGAGAATTCTCGAAAGATGTTGAAGACTTCGCTGGCCATTTTTAGAAATTAGTGAAATTAGTGTCGACCCGCCGTCGGAAGCGACGACCTCTCGCAAGCAAACCTATGTTTCACCGATTGCCTGGTTTATTTGAAACATAGGAGAAGATCCTTTAGTCAGGTCAGCAGGACAGAATACATTTACCTCGTGCATTACGTTTGCCTGGTTAATTATGCATGTCATGTATTTTGATCTTAGAATAGATTTAATTGCGATAAAATAAATTCATAATCAAAATTGCAATTCAGTGCCATAATACGCATGTAGGGGAGCCGCTGGTAAGACGGACAGTGGGAGTATGATGGACAGGTGGTTGATTTGTATAGTTGCATTATGAATTTCTCGAGATGCTATTCTATAATATTTAAACCATCATATGACAATGAATACTGATCAAAAGTGGAATAGAGAAACAAAAACCGAAAATCGAACATGATTCCGCGTGTGGATGTAACTTTTGCGGGTTCGATATTAAGCATTTTAAGCGGTTTAATTGCGAAATTGAATTCGCTGATGGTTATATTTCGGTTTGTGACTTGACAGAGAAGCGATATTAGGTATGTACGGAAAAGTAAATTCATTCGTAAATGGTAAATTTAAATTATTGAAATAATTGCACTGCGGGGGGGGGGGGGGGTTAAATGGACAGTCACTTCCACAATGAACAATATTCAACTCTTTTTTATATTGCTTTCTCTTTTTGTTTTATTTCAGTTACTGGACGCACAAACACTGAGAGTGAGTGAAAATATTCCTCTCGCGAGCGATAAACCTCTACGCTTCGTATATTATGAACCTGTCCATATCCCCCCCCACTACATGTCCATTATACCCGCACCGATAAAAATGTTCTATTTTTCGGCTTGTTTTATTTTCTGTAAAAAACATGGAAAAACACATTTTTATAAAACATTTGGCAACTTATTTCGAAAACCAGTATATTGAACCATAGGAAACTGTTTTTAAATTTTTGAAAACATGAGTTTCCAAAGATACAATTGAAGTTTTCCTTAATATGTCTGTCTTACCCCCGTCTCTCCTACCAAAATTGTCAGCTTTCTTTCAAGTGAACGGGCTGCGTCATCTATATGAATGGATAAACTTCATAATAGGTTATAAATCAGCATTCTTTCACTTTCATTATTTTGTAAAGAATTTTATTCATCGCCACTATTTCTAAAATTGCACTAACCACGAGCATACTTTTTGAATGGAAATGAACACTGATCAGAAATAAATACAGTAAAACCTGTTTTTGTGCGGTTTTTTTTGTGCGAATTTTTTTTGTGTGATTTTTTTTGTGCAGTTTTCTGTTCTTGTGCGGTTTTTTTTGTGCGATTTTTTTTGCGCGATGTATGAAAAGAAGCGTATTTGACGAAGTTATCGTCCATTTAGTTTTTTTAGATGGTTTATATGCATTTCAGTGCGAATAAAGCATATTTGCGTCTCAATTATCCACATCTGAAATCATTCCCCTCCTCTCATCAAATGCTCTTAGTTTTTCTAAGTTTTTGCATGACAGCAACACGGGTAAATGTTGAATTCGGTAACTGCTACATTCGGGTAATTGTTGCATTCGGGTGATTGTCGTTTGGTTTGCCATAGAAATTAAGCACAAATTTCTGCATAACTCGAGAACTAATCCAGCAAATGGAATCAAACTTAGCATATAGAGGTTTTAGGGATCAATGAACGTTTCTATGGTAGTTAGATACTCCTCCCCCTTTCTTAGGGGGGGTTGCCATGCAAATGAAACACAAATTTCTGCAAAACTCGAGAACTAATCAAGCAAATGGAGCCAAATTTGGGATGTGAGGAATGAAGAAAAAGGGAAAATTCGAAAAATTCAATTCGCATGTGTTCTTCAATTACATATTGACAAGCGTTGTTAGTCCAGGCCAGGGCTGTCTTCATTCTGTCATATTTTCTATATCGAACATTTATTCCATGTAACGGAGAAACATGTTATTTGCAAGTGGATGACAAATATTGCACGAGAATTGTCTCTGAAAAAATCTGATATTATAGTGTCGAGGTAGAAATTTGGTAGAAATACTGAAATGCTATGAAAAAAATAATGTTAAAGGGTATATTAGATGATCAATCAATGAACAGTTTTGCGATTGAACCCATGAACGTGCGCTTAGTAAGAAAACGTGGATGTGATAACGAAAAATAAATTTTGGGCGGGGCGAAGTTTGCCGGGTCAGCTAGTCAAATTTATATATATATACAGCCATTCCATGTCAAACCGATATAGAGGTTCTTAGATTTTCGTCGAAAGTGGTAATTTTGTTCTTTATCGCAAAACATTAGACCCAAATTTTTCAATTTTTATTTATTGGGGTTTTTCCACTTTTTCTCAAATATGACTTTTCTCAAAAATTCATAGCTTGCACCACTAAACCGATTTAGGTGATCGATATATTAAATTGAAGCCAATGAGCTTTTTATTTTTGTTATTTTTAATAGAAAGAGGTAAAATATTTTTCGGCCCACCATGGCCATGGAAATGGGCACCGCAATAAAAAAATAAAAATAAAAATTGGGTCTAATGTTTTGCGATGAAGAACAAAATTACCACTTTTGACGAAAATTTGAGAACAACTATTTCGGTTTGGCATAGAATGGTTGTATAGAAAATGTTCTGTTTGTGTATAGTTCAAAAACTCGGAAAGTATGGAACCAATTGAGCTCACAGCTGGACACTACATCCGCTAATCCGCTTAAAAAAATGTTGTTATGAAATAAAAAAATGAAAAATATTCTTCGTATGGTTATAGTGCATTTCTGAAATCGAGCTCCGAATTAAAATCGACTATTCCGTATTAAATATGTGTTCTATGTGATGGAAACACATTTTTTGAGGAAATTGTGAACTGAAATTATGTTCACGTTCACGATCAAGTATTCAAAATAAAACCGATTGAGCTCAAATTATGATACAATATACCAAACAACCGGCACTTCTAAGATTGTTGTTACAACATGGAAAATTGAAAAATTCAACTCAACCACCATGTGCCACAGCAAAGCGTGGTAGGGTACAGCTAGTTACTCATATATTCTTAACAGATGCAATTGATTTTTCAAATTCAGATTTAATTCTGATTCAAAATTCAGTCAATGAGACATTTTTCTCCAAGTCAATATTCAACAGAACTATGAACGGTAGATGGTCTACTATTCTTTAGATTATTTAGTAGAGATATCCTTTGGTTAGCGGAGAGTCTTGGTTTTAACAGGGTGGGAACCAAAGTTTTTTTTATTTTTCTAAAAAAAAAAATAAATGAACGATACTGAAATGGCAAAATGATTTACAATTTTTTTTTCTGCTTAAATCTCATGTTTTGTCCAATAATTCATCGACGAATTATTTTTTTCTAAGATAAAAACGAACAGTGATATAATCTTGACGTTACTGTATTTCTTTTTCCTTTCCAAATGTTGGATATGAAAATAGTTGGATTTTATACTCGAAAATGACGACAGCTTCTGCGTTGAGCAAATTCTTTCGTACGACAAAAACATTTGCTAATGATCTGGATGAGACATGTTTTATGAAATCTCATTTGAATGATGATATGTGACAAAGACTACAATATACTGGAAATATTCGCTGTTGACTACCTTTTTCTGCTGCTCTTCATTCGGTAGCGTTCAAATTTTAACCATGGTGTAGTTTGCACTTTAGTGCACATATCAACTGTCGAAAATAACTATTATCATCATGTGTATTACGTGTAGGCAATGATGTCAGTATACCTGATTTTGCAGGATTATGTAGATTTTTTTGCATGTTCCCTGAACTCATGGAAAATGATTTTTCGGAAACGTTTTTTTCAAATTTGCTCAAATGCTTTCGAACAAAAAATGTTTGTTTGCATGTTGAGCAAACGTATTACATTGCGTAGGATTCAGAACGGCGAAAAATTCGATTTTGTTCATTTTGTCGCTTACGTCTCCTTTACAAACATGGGCAGAGCGGTGGTCCACTAACTGGGCGGAGGGCACAGCCCAGTTAACGAATTCCTGTCTGTCTGTCTGTCTGTCTGATTCTTATGAACTCGGAAACTACTGAACCGATCAACATGAAAAGTATGTTTTTGGGGCCGGGGAAGGTTTTCGTGATACTTCGAGACCCCTCCCCCCTCTCTGAGGGGGGGGCTGCCATACAAATGAAACACAAATTTCTGTATAACTCGAGAATTTTTCAAGCAAATTAAACCAAATTAGACATATTGAGGTTTTAGGGTGCAGTTTATGTTTCTATGGTGGTGAGACTCTCCACCCCCCTCTCTAAGGGGGGCTGCCATACAAATGAAACAAATTTTGGGCGGGACGAAGTTTGCCGGGTCGGCTAGTTGAATATAAAGTGAGATCAAAAAATCATATACAATGTACATTTAAAAGCTAATAAAATGCTAATAAAATGAAAAAACCGCAATTTACTTTATCACTACAGATTAAGTCTTAATTCGGTGTAACAAACATCGGTTTTACGATATACACCATCGTAAAATCGATCTATACGAAAACATATATACTAGGGTGCCAATGGATGTATGGGAAAAAGTGACCCTCGAATTATCAAAGCGAACTTGATTAAAATGTTGATTCCTACGAGAAACTACCCTAAGCAAAATATCAGCTCAATCGGACTTCATTTACTAGTGTCGCACAGCGGTCAAAGTTTGAGTTTTTTGAAAACCGAAAAATCACCCATGGGGAAAGTAAAGGAAATCGGAGTTTTCGAAAAAAAAATTCTGATGCCATATGTCTTCAAATCGTCATATCGATTTTTCATACGGGACTCCCTGCGAAATGTTGATTTGCACGATAAAATACTCTCTGCGAAACGTCATTTACTATTGTCGCAGATGTCAAAATTTAAATTTTCTGAAAATCGAAAAATCACCCAAGGGAGGAGTAAAGGAAATCGAGGTTTTCAAAAAAAAGTTTTGATGCCAAAGGTCTTAGAATTGCATTAAACGTCGAGGTTTACTGTTATCTCCAAAAAAAATTTCATCAAAAATCGATTTTTCGGACAAAAAGCGACCAAGCACCAGAATGTCAATTTTTGCGAAATTTTTTTTTTCGAGATAACAGTAAATTTCGACACGCAATTCTAAAACATTTGGCATCAAAGCTTTTTTTTTTTGAAAGCCCCGATTTTCGGTGATTTTTCGGTTTTCAGAAAACTCAAACTTTGACCGCTGTGCGACACTAGTAAATGAAGTCCGATTGAGCTGATATTTTGCATAGAGTAGTTTTTCGTAGGAATCAACATTTTTTAATTCGAGATGGCCATTTTCATTGGCACTCTAATATATTCAGATCAGGCTGGTGCAGTTTGTGAGTGTATGAACATATCAGTTGAATCAATGCTATGAAAAATTATATTACATGCTGTGGGAAATCGTTCTAGAGTAAATTATATTACATCGTAATTGAGGCCATATTACATCGTATTAGTAATTTGAAATATCGAGACCCGCGATGTCGTGGCGGGGTAAAATGTCAGCAATGAGAGATGGTATGTTATTGTGGTGTCAAATTCTTATTCTCTATTTCTGAAAAATGGTTTATTTCGATGAAATGAGAACGAGAAAATTAATTCGCAATACGAAATTTAAAACAAATTGAGTGCTCGGGTATTTCAAACGTTTGTAAAAATCGCAAAACCCACATGACATGATCATAAGAAACAAAACAAACAACTTTCCCATTTCCCTACCACAAGCCTACATGATTGTGGTAAGGAAATGGCTTTCTATAAGCACTGGGTCACTATTTTAGGGTGAAACGTACATCTTTATTTTTTTCCAAAATATATATTTTTATTAAGGCTCACATGGCGCCAGCCTGACAGGGCCGGGAGTTTAATATTTCGACAATGTTTGCCTTACAACTATGTTAGTAATATGTAACCGATTACTCGCGGTTGGCTCGAGGTTAGTATTACAAGTATTCTCATAATTGGGATGTTGCAGTCTGCAATGCTCTCTACGTGCGCCCGACACAGCATACTTCCTATTGGGGTGCAGCTGACCATTAATCAGCAACGCCCCCCCTATTCTGTATAGTACGTGTAGTACGTACATTATATTTGAAGCAACAGTATATACTACCCTAAGCATTTCAAAAATAGCACGATACAATAAAATCTGCTTTTCAATGTGGATGTTATTTTTTTATCTCGTAGTAGCTTTTTTTTCCCGTCATTTTAAAACGGAATTCGGCAAAATAGGATACAAACAAGTATTTTAAAATGTGTTTCTTTAAAATTCGAATGCTTCATGACATCTTCACCGAGCAATGAAATGCGAAGGGTATGTGGATAGCCATTAGAGAAAACATTAGGACCAATCATTTGAAACGAAACTAATGTTCAAAAATCATATCAAAGTTAACGATATTTAATTCTTGCAAAATTCTGTGCATTCAGTACATGTTTTCAGTGGTGACTGTACGTACACAAATGCTATACAACTGCATTGATATTCCACCTCCAAGTCTACCTTCAATTATTGTTTCATATTTTGACGTGTTCCAATTACCCACTCAGATGTGATAATTGGTACCTTTTGATCTACGCTCACACCTCTGCTCGCAAAGACAACCCCCAGTTCTGTGTTCTAGTATAAATACACGCGCAGCGTGGGCCACTTGGACACTGCCTCAGGGGCGCTCATTCTCAGTTCCCGTATCCTTACACACAACACCTCCTGCAGTTGAAGACCGCCATTAGTGCAGCATACGCCTCCGTCGAACGAGAAGACAGCATCACTTCTACTATATGAAAGCAACGGATTCACTGAAGCGAGATAGAAGAAAACCCCGAACGCGTATCCAAAGCAGACGAATGATTCAATTACATAATAATATATTATATTGACACTCGTGATGGGTAAATTGCTTATTGGATTGGCATGCGTGTCGTTTTTTCCATCTTCCTCCGTTGATGTGTGCTTAGTTTTTCTCACTCACAGATCTGGTTTCGGTGTTCTGCTTGACGGCGACAGGCATTCGTCATCGACCAAACGCGTGCTTCTAACTGCACTGCGTTTTTCCTGCCTTTTCCACCGAACGATATTCGAATGCCGTCGGAAACAGACCGATAGAAGGCAATACCCAACCGACGCATCCCCTCCGAGTTGACATTATTAGCTTTCTGAAAAAAAAAACTGAAAAAGAAAGAATGATGCCAATCGATTGGGGAAAAGTGTGTGACATTTGCTTGTCAGAATGACAGGGACTGTACAATGCGATTTATTCCACTGGTTAAATAGTTTATGATATCGAGCTCTGGCAGTCTGACAACACTTCCTTCGGTACGGGTGTTCCGAAACGAAATGTTCTCGCGTTGCATCCCGCTGATGGAACATCTTGTAGCAATCCAAACCGCCAAATTAGATGAGTGAAGTTTATACGCACAATTCCGCTTGATTTGACCGACAATGGAGGAAAGTGAGAAAGCGGTGCATTTTTCCTCAGTGATGAAAGGAAAACCTTTCACTTTCGTCCCCTTGGGCGATGTCGACGACGGCGTCGATTTGACGAGTGGAATTCATCGAATCTTGTCGCTATTTTTGGAGCACTTTTTTTCCTTGTTTTCATTTCGCGGTTGCTCAAGGGAAAAGGTCGTTGGCTTCGTTGTAATAACATTAGAAGGAAATGCGCGTCGTCCACCACAAAACGGCTCGGCGTGGGGTAAATTAGCTGAATTAGGTGAACCTCCATCAGCCTCCCTATGTTAGGGCCCACACAGTGCTCACCTAATTGATTTCGGTAATTTATTAGCAGCAAGCGGCTTTGACTTCATCGCGCACAAATTAATTTATGCTATGACAAATGATGGACCGTAAAAATACAATTTTATTTGGCGAAAATAAAAGCCGCGTGAATTCCCTCAGTCTGTTTTCCGACAAAGATTTTATCATTATTCATGAGTCAATGGGACTGGCTTCTAAGCGCGAATGTGTTAATCGCTGTAGACACGCAAATTGCCGACTTCCGAACTCGGCCATAGGCACCACAAACTAAATGATTTTTTTACTATCGCTTATATTTCTCCCTGGCGTCTTGTTTCCGAAATAAATCTGCCCACGGTGTGGACGGATCTCCGAAACAATCACCCCCTAATTAACTAGTTGTAAATCGTAGCAGATTTGCTGAAAGTGTCGCTTGGGTCCTGCTCAGGAAATCGTTTGGGAGTTGCCGCGCCATAATGGCTCATAGAGACAACAGCCTCGATTTCCTCGGCGAGAGAAAGAGCACCATAAATTGATTTCCAATAAAAGATAAACTGTTGCTGACGGTTTTGTTCGCCTTTGTCTGAAGTCGGAAATCACAACACCAACTGCTACACTTTTCGGAAACTAGTTATGTCTGCCAAATGTTGTCTGGCCCCTGCCTGTCGGTCCAAGGGGATGAGAGGTACGAATCCTGCCAAAGGACCAAAAATCGCCCCGTTATTATTGCGTCAATTGTGTGGGTCATTTTCTCTCTCTCGTCCGACCATTCTCGGTGCAATTATAGATGCCCTCTCATGATTAAGGTGCCATTGTTTTCCGAATCGTATTTCGAACGGATGACTGGGTTTGGTTTTGGGGTGTCGGGATGAACACAATTTGAAAGTCAGCAAGCTAATTGCCCAAGCTGGTGTCATAAATTGTTATCCTGTGATGGACAGAGCCAATGAGGGTGATACTGTTCCGAGAACTTGTCACGATTCATTGGTTTCGCAACTTTGAAAGAGATTACGATACACAAATCTTAAATACATATGATTGCACAGGGAACTGTTGCAAATGAAGTGTTCGCTGGTCTTAGCAAAATCTGCCATTTTTCAATAAATAATTATTTTTAACGTGATGTAATCAATTTAGATTTTGAATGAAATTATTATTAATCCTTCAAATCTATAATTTATTTTTCCGATTCCTCAATGTTCTAGGGCCACTAAGTACCTAATTTTTTTATTTTTTGAAACTTCTGCATGGCATTGTATTTTAAATATTGTAACACTCTTTTGCTCTGTTTTCTATCAGTTGGTGTGTTTCATAAGTGTAATAAAATTAGGGTACCGCTACCAAACCATAAGGACTTTTTTCGATACTTTCATACTAGGCGATTACGACATAAAACAAATCAAAAACTATAATGTCTTGGAAGTGTTAAGAGAACGAAAGGTAATATTTTGTAAAAATGTTTCTTCCTTCAAGTATTAACTTTTCTTTCGCGTTTATTTGTTCAGTTCTGCTAATTTTGGGTGGTACGAGCTGCTTTTTCACTTTTTTCTAAAAATATATATTTATTTCTTTTCTAATTTCTATTAGAAGATTTCAAAAAAAAATCGTAATCTATTTTCAATATATTTTCTGTAATAGCTCACGAATTCTGCCATATTTAACTGCATTTTTATCACCAGTTGATTGAGTGTAAATTATTGACATTGCACAATGATCCAGGAAGCGCATTTAAGTGGAAATTTGCATCTTGAGTTCGATAGTTATTCTCTAGACTAAAACTGTTTTTGACAAAGTTGTTACATATGATAGAGCGCTCATTTTTATGTTATAAAAAATAGAGTGACCAAAATTTGTGATGAAATTAGCAATCAAACTTTCTTATCTATAGAAGTAAACATGGCTCGACAATATTGTAGTTATTTCGTTATTTCGAGTAACTTTGTAGAACCATTTTTTCTATCTCTTAAAAGCGTTTTTTTTTTGAGTTGCAACAGGGTAACTATGGAAAAACAGGGTAACTATTAATATTTCAAATTCTATGTCAAAATTGTATTCGGACATCTTTTAGAGTTTCTCAAGACAAATATTTTGCGATGCATAACATGTCAATATCTTGATCCTACTTAAAGTTATTGATGGTTTTCACCCAAAAACTAATGATTTCAGTTTTAGTTTACTCCAATACAAAAAAAAACATAGTTTTGAAAATCTCACATTGTGTAGTGTCAAATATGTTCTTACAAATATCGCTCAAAAATATTTTCTATGTTTGCCCCAGAAAGAACAACAAACAAATTAAGAGGGAATATTTTTGAAGAATAAACCGCTCTATCATGTCGAAGACAGTTTTCGTCTAGAGAATAACTGTCGATCTCTAGACGCAAATTCCCACTTAAATCCGCTTCCTGGATCATTGTGCGTTGTAGAACAGTTTCCTTTACCTTTTTATTCATTCTTGTTTATACAAGAACGATATACAAACTGGATTTATGTCGAGATTTGTGTCATTATTACTAATGCGCTTGAAGTGCACTTCTTATGCCTCCCTCCTTTCAGATACCCACTGCAGCCACTTTTAAACCATCACCAAGTGCATAACTTTGTTTACAAGTGATTCAATAATACACAAACACTCTTCACCTAACGATACGAAAATCGACACGATTACATCTTTTCATCGAGCATCCACTGGATTTGTGAAAAAGAAAATTTTTATAAATAGATAAAAATGACACTGCGGTGTGCTTTCTGTCATTCACAACACACTATAAACTTAATTCATCCAGATAGATCCGTACGATCGCAGTTAACGCTTTTATTTCTAAAGGTCTGTTAAGAAGTTATACACATACCAAGTGGACAGAAAAAGGCACGTTTTCAGATTATTAATCTAATCCTCATCACATCGCTCCAAAAGTTCAGTAGATTGTCTCCAAAATGGTCAAAATCTGTATTTTAGAAATATAATAAATTAACAGTTTCACTCATACCATATCTTCACATTGATGATGCTTAACAAAAATTGACAAAAAGATGACATCCTAGGATCCGAAAAGAGACAAACTAATGCATTAACTGATCAATCAGAAATTATCATAAAATCTACTTAAGGTCTATCGATGAATTCGGTGTTCCCAATGGGTCTAAGCTCCAATTATGGTATTTCATTATGTCTAAGTACGATTTAGAATGAATAGTCCTCCATTACAGTGTTTAAATATAAAATTAGTTTCCAGTCAATCGCAGACTAGCCTATTACGAAGTTTACGATGAAATCCGCTGGCTTCACATGTTTTCTAAAATTTAGTTTGGTAAGGGCCCAAAAAGCAGAATAAATTTTCGCGTGTCAGGCAACCACCGACAACGGTAACCCGCTTGCGATACAATTTGCCGTTTTTTCATTACAAATAAAATACAATTTCTTTTTATATAGAATGAACGCATAATGGGATGCTCATCATTTTAAAGCTTAAACAAAAATATTTTATGAATAAATTTTTATCTTGGTGTTTGTAGAAGTAGTGGACCAAAAATATCGGGAAAAAATTAAAAATCTATTTCCTTCTGTGTTTTCAAAGATTTTGCGGACTAATGATTTTTTCCAGCTAATTCAATAGCAAATCCATATAGCCTTATCAACCAGCTTCGATTTGATCCCTATGATGTTACTGAAGGTCCTTTATACAGAGACATTGTTGTTTGAATGAAAAATTTCTCCTTCGTCTTTGATAATGAATTGTTCAATAAATAATAATCGCATCGCAGATCGAAAGGCACTTTTGAAAACTCCAATAAATTCTGTACAAAAATATTTCGTTATATTGAAATTTATTCAAACTTTTGGCATCGATTTAAAGAAAATGCCTGTGGTGAAATATACATCGACATTTCATCATGGCGGCCATTTTGAATTTTCATTTCTCATGAATAACTGTGTTCTTCTAATCAAACCCTTTCATTTGATGAAGAGGATCTTAGAAAGTAAATAGTCCCCCTCGTCGGATTTCCACTATCCACAGTTAGTGGTTTCATCATATGTAGGCTGACCAAACGTACCGCCTTTAACGGGATAGTACCGTTTTTTCGACCCTTTTTTATTGTTCCGTCTTTTTATCAACTTGTACCGTGTTTAGAGTATATTTATTTCTTTGCCATTATTTTCAATAACACAGTGCTACAAAAATTGAACTTTTCTTCTGCAATGAGTTGTATCTATGGTTTTTCATAGGCTTCGACACAAACCTGGATGTCCTTGAGTTTTAGCCACAGTGGAAAGTAAAACATCAATTTTTGAAAATTCGATTTTTAGGGTGCTCTTTTTTTCTAAATATCAAAAGACTAAAAAGGGTACCAGTCATGTTTTACCAATGCATTGCTACAAGTACATCCGAAGTCGGTCAAGAATTACATCTTGAACAGTACTTTTTCCGAAGTCATCTCAGCGTGATTTCCCTAATTCTTTCCAGATAACATCAGAAACCTTCAGAAAGATGGTGAGCATAACCGGTGGATAGCGAGGACTACATTGCGTCGTTTAGTTTTGAGCCAAAAACAAATAAACTATTATTAAAAGAAGCCAAAGGGAAAAATCTGTTGCACCGTGCAATTTTTTTTATTTGAAGGTTTTATTTAGCTTGCCCTGTAATCTGTTTGTATGTTTGTATGTTTGTAACATGTTTGTCTGTAGCGCTGACCCACTTTATGTTGAACGATTGATCTGAAATATGGAACACACCTTTATCTCTGTAGTCATTATAAAAGTGCGTATTTCATGATCTTGAAAATCCAAGATGGCGGCCGCTACAAAATGGCGGGTCACATATTTTCTCAGAACCTCATCGATATGGGTTTTCCGAAACCCCATCAATATGGGTATCAAATGAAAGGGGAAAGACTAGTAGATTACAGTTTTTTATGGAAAACTGTTTTATGAAAAATGGAAATCCAAAATGGCCGCTACCACAAAATGGCGTCATTTTTTTTTCAAAACTCCACAATATGGGTATCAAATGAAAGGGCTTGACTAGTAGAACACAGTTATTTATGAAAAATGCAAATCCAAGATGGCTGCCACTACAAAATGACGGACTACATATTTTTTCAAAACCCGATTAATATGGTTATCAAATGAAAGGGCTTGAATAGAAGGTCACGGTAGAGCATGCCAAAATCAAATCCAAGATGGCCGCAATCACAAAATAGCAAATTACTTTATTAAACGGTTTTATTTAGCTTGAACTGTTTGTATGTTTATTTGTATGCCTGATTGTCCCATATCAATAGAAATTTGACCAAAAGGAACTGACCTAATTTATAAAATACCTTTTTCTCTGCTGTCATTTTAAAACTACTTAATTTGGCCGCCGCTACATAATAGCTGATTACATATCATCTCAGAAAAAGGTCGATTGAGATATGTGTATCAAACGAACGAACTTGACTTGGAGAACACACTATATATTTTCTGCAATCCACTCAATATCGGTATCAAATGAAATTATTTGACTGATAGAATACAGTACAATGGTTTTATTGTAGAGAAATATTCTAATGAAACAGATAATGTACTAAAAACTAGAAAATAAAAAAAAAGTCACAAAGAGGTTGTGTCCGAGATACGACCGCTTAGTTGACGTAGGATTCCGTTAGGTTATCTGTTGGTTTTGGATATATTTGAAGAGTTACATCGTTAAATTTTTTGATAATGAATCGGTGGCTCTCTCTGAGCTCCGTTTTGTGTGGTTGTTGGGTATTGTTTGTTCACTCCGCCAGTGTTTACCGAGTGATGATGACAGAAGGATGGTAAGCAGTCGTTGGATGGTGCGTATCAGATAAAAGATACCGAAGTGGAACGAGATATGAAAACCGCCCTCTGTGATCCTAGACGAGATGCTTCCTGTGATATGTATGGATGAAATAAAGAAGAAAAACATTAACCAATGTAATATAAGATAATTACCAATACCGAACACAATTATCAATTTTCTCATCAGTAAACAAAACATGTTACTTTAATATAGAGAAAACATATTTGAAATGGGAAAGGTAATTTTCTTTTATAATTTTTACTTTATGAGTGTTTATTCAACCCAATGCGAATTTTAATTGGACTAACAACACCTAATACTATATGTAGAGCATATGGGAAATCAACATTTCTTCACTTTTTCAATTTGTCTCGCCGTTTAAACTTTCCTTGGGTGAAAATGAATACAATAAAACAAACAGCTTAAACCAAACGACCCGTTCTCGAGCGGGAACACACCTTGGTTTTTATTTTTGAAAATTAAAATTAATCGTTTGATATAGTCAAGTCAACACAACTGCTACCATATACAATTTTACATTCACACTTGTGCTAAATTATTCATTTTTCATGAAGCAACCAACGTCAAAGTTCCAAATTAAAATTTTATTTGCTAAAATTAATCGTATCACGCACCGATTACTTGCAATACGAAAATGCCCCCGGTTTGTATATATTTGCAATGTCGATTTCCCTCAGGCAGCTTAGTTTTGATGTCTCTGTTAGGGACCCGCCGCATGTGTCGTCAATTTCGACCAATCAGAAGTGGGTATTTTCGTTAGGATAGGGGTTGAGATTTTTCAATTGTTCGATAGTTAGTTTAATGACATGTATTATTTTATTCAATATAAAAAATTGCTATGGAGTGCCGAAATCGATTGCCGCAAAAATTTCATCAATCCATCATGAAATGACTGAGCAAAAAGCGTTTGAAATTGGACAATTTTCACTATGTACTCGATTTTCGATTTTCAATTTGTACCCCAATATGTTCCCGAAAGACGTAATCCTACGTCAAAATAAAAAAAATATTAAGTTACACCGTTTAATTGGGATTAAACATAATAATGTACTTAAAGCTAGAAAATAATTAGGCATGTAGCAGTTAGCAATTATCACACCTCTCCTTCATTAGTCTAGGGCATTAATAAGACTAAAATAAAATCGTGGGACATATGATGAGTCACTAATTGTGGATAATGGAAATCCAACGTGCCCCACGATTTTATTTTAGTCTTATCAATGCCCTAGACTAATGAAGGAGAGGTGTGATAACTGCTAACTGCTACTTGCCTAATTATTTTCTATGTTTAATCACAATTAAACCGTTTAACTTAAAAAGTTTATTTTTTTACTTATTTTATTCGAATTTGAATTTGGATTAAAATTTCACTCATTGTACTTGCAGAAATTCTACACACTTGTCATCGACATAAAATTGATTGTTTGGCAATCGATATTGGAAGCTTCGCTGTGTAAGCTTGAACACATTTTCATATCAACACATTTCGTGTAGAACCATTGAAGAGTTGAACAGTAAACAGTATACTGAATAGTTTTGTAACACAGGTTTTTTTTCTCTTGGATTTTTTATCGAGAGAAGTATTTTTGACGGATTGCGCTCCTATTTCCTCCCAAAGGAGAAACGCAACTATGGTTGCTTTTTACCAGAAATACAAGTTGGTGGTATTTCGAACATTTATTTTCTTGTTGAAAAAAAGATGCATTTGCCACTGAATTTTCTGTTATTTATGATGATTTCATTAGTGTTATTTTAATAGTCTAGTTGACTCAAACTAATAACAGGATGCTAAATTTCTTAAATTTTATGAAAAATTTCTACGATATTGTATTGGACCATAATAAAAAAATGGAGAGCTAGCTTAGGAGAAACACTACAGTATAAATGGGTTGTACTAAAGCCCATTCCTGATTAAACATAAATTGAAAGTAGTATTTGTAAAAAACACCAATTAAGATAGATAAAACCATTTTATTTGACTAGTGGACAATGATTTATAGTAATAATAAATGAAATAAAAGTTGGAACAAACAATCTGTGCTTATTGCAAATCGTTGGGTGCCAATATTTTCAGAAATGGGTAACGAATTTTCGAAGCGTAAGGACTTCATGAAGCTTACTAATTATTTTTTGTGTCTTTCTGGTAGTTTCTGGTTGAAAGAATGTTTTGTTCGATGAACATTATGTGGGAAACGAAAAATTCGTGGATCCCTGATAGCTGAGATAATTGTGAAACAGATCTTTGATCTGGAGTGTGACTATGGTCAAAATACTTAAAATCCTGATCTGCTTCGCAAAGTCTCGAATAAAATTCGTTGTAGAGAACAAAGTATGTAAATCTAAGAATGTTTATTTGTTTGGCTTCATTCCGGGTTTTATTCACTCATTCATAAAATTCTTCAAGTAATTGCATTTAGTTTATTTTGTTTTAAAATAAAAAAAAACAATTTTCCAATATTTATACTTGAGCGATTGGTCGAATATTACTACTGGGTGATACTGATCAATATAGCAAGACTATTTGATTTCACATATACTTTTGCGCTTCACTCGTGTTTGGCGTGTATTGCTTTAATTGTTCAACTGTATTGTGAGTGCCTCCCATCTGTGTTATTTGTATAAAGATATAAAGGTATAAAGGTATGCCCTGTTTCATTTTAATTCGTTACATTTAAGCACATTCTAGTAATCTGAGCGAAATAGTTAAAGACGCCCCTAGCCTTGAAAAATGCCAATTTGGAAAACTAAATTTTACTCTCGGCCTTGAGAAAGGCGATCTGGAAAACCTTGCTGTTGCCACCGTCTGGTCGCTAGCTGAATGCCTGATAAACCGTGAATGACTTATTGGTGACTTTTTTTCTGATCGATCACTCAATTTTTGTGAATTCGAGTATTGTTTCCGCGTTAAAAGTGGTGCCGCAGCACATTTGAAATTTGGAGAAAGTATTTTTTCTTATGCTGAAGGCGGCGTTCTTCTATGGAAAACTGAAGTGGGAATTTGTTTCGCATCGGTTGTTGTTACTGCCACTATCACCAAACAATCGATTGTGTTTGGATTTTTAGTTGCTGTTCTGTAAAAGTTGCTGCAGCGCACACTTTGAGAACTATTTTTTTGGAAAATGGTGTTGGAAATGGCGCGACTAAGAGCGTTTGAGATGTAATGTTTCTAAGGGATACTGAAAACCTACTTGGATATTGAATGAGTTCAGTGTCGGTTTAGACAGTGAGCAATTTTAGACTTAGATTTTTAGAATTTAAATATTTTTCAACAATATCTTGACATTTTATTTCTCGCGTACCTCACTCAGTGCACGCATTCATTTCTTTTAAGGTCCTTGTAAGTACAACCAAATCATTGTACTAAAGATATTTATCATTAAACTTCTGTTATGTTTGCTTTTGTCGGCAATTTAGTAGGCACCAACCTTCAATTTTTTGTACCCTTTGACTATTACAAATGTGCTCCCGTGGCCGAGTGGTTAGCGTCATAACTAACATGCCGGGTGTTCGGGTTCGATTCCCGTTCTGGTCGGGGGAATTTTTCGTCAAAGAAATTTCCTCCGACTTGCACTGTGATCACGCGTATTCTAGAGGTTGCCACTCAGAATGCATTCAAGGCGTGTTATTTGGCATAGAAATCTCAACTAAGTACTAATAAAAAAATGACGCAAGTAATACTACGTTGAGACGGCGAAGTTCCTCTAGGAACGTTAGTGCCATTGAAGAAGAAGAAGACTATTACAAATGATCGTGGGGCACATCGGATTTCCATTATCCACAGTTAGATGTTTCATCATATGCCCACAATTTTATTTTAGTCTCATCATTGCCCTAGATTAATGAAGGAAGGGATGTGATAACTATTAACTACTACTTGCTTAATTATTTTCTAGCTTTTAGTTTTTGTTTAATGTTTAATTTAAAAAGATTTTTTTTTCCTTTTTTTATTTTCTAGTTTTTAGAACATTATCTGTATGATTAGCAACTTCTCTACATTAAAACCATTAAACCTTTTTTTATGTTTATTCCTTATCTAATTTTCTTCGGAATATTTTGATGATGTACTGTATTCTATTAGTCAAATCATTTCATTCGATACCGAAATTGAGGGGATTATAAAAAAAACATATACCTTTTTTTATGATGTTCATAATGTAGTGTGTTCTCCAAGTCAAGTCATTCAGCCATTTTTTTACCGGCGGCCAAATTGGATTTTTCAAGATAATGAAACACACAGTATTATAATGACAGCAGAGATAAAGGTTTGTTCCAAATTTCAGATCAATAAATCAAAAGGAACGGGGTCAAATTTTCATTAATGTGGGACAACCCTGCAAACATTCAAACCATGCGTACAATCAGATCAAGTTGAATGAAACTATTTAAAAAGTAATTGACTATTTTGTTACAGCGGCCATCTTGGATTTGAATTTTCCTAAATAGCTGTGATCTACTGGGGTTTGTTTTGAGAAAATATGTAATCCGTCATCCGTTGCGGTTGCAGCCATCTTGGATTGGCATTTTTTTATAAATACAGGCAAACCTTTTTTTTTGCGGGGGATAGGGACCGCACAAAGAAGTCGCATAAAAAAAATCGTGCAAAACTTCACCATTTGAAAACATTTTTGTTTTTTTTAAACACCATTTGTACACATTTTGAAAAAAAAACTTTTTTTGTGCGGTAGATAGGGACCGCATAAAAAAAGTTTCCCCCCAAGAAAATAACTCAAATCCACCCCATTCACCGTTCAATTTCCTTTTGTTTCCCTGCTTTGCGATGGGACACTTTGCCTTTTCGGTTGCGCGTGGCTGTTTTGTGCTTTCAGTTGCATGTCGAAACGTGTTGCTGTTAGAAATCATGTCATGCAAAAACGTAGTAAAACTTAGAGCATTTGATGAGAAGAGGGGAATGATTTCAGAAGTGGATAATTGAGACGCAAATATGCTTTTTTCGCATTGAAATGCATATTAACCATCGAAAAAAACTAAATGGACGATAACTTCGTCAAATATGCTTCTTTTCATACACTGCACAAAAAAAACCGCACAAGAACAGAAAATCGCACAAAAAAAAAATTCGCGCAAAAAAAACCGCACAAAAACAGGTTTTACTGTAACTGTGTTCTACTAGTCAAGCCCTTTCATTGCTTGATTACAGCCCTTGCTCATATTGATTACAGGGCAAGCTAAATAAAACCGTTGAAAAATACATTGCATTGAAGAAGAGTTTCGCTCCGAGAAATAATTCTCCAATGGAGCGACTTCCGTTTTTGCAAAATTTATTCGTCCATGCGAGGGCACGAAATATTGGAACGAAGCGTTTTTGTCATTTAGATTCTCGATGGTGTCAGTATCGCAAGAAAGATTACTTATCATGTAGCACATTCTCGTAAGCGGCTATTGTCAACATTTCAGCCGAATCGGACTCGTAGTTTGTTTTGACCGTGTGTGAAGGCCGTGTGTTTTGACCGTGTGTGAAGGTCCGCCGTCGCCACGGCCAAATTGGTCGAATTGCACTACGAACTGCTGCCCCACCGTATTCTCAAGATTTGGCCCCGTGCGACTTTTTATTGTTTCCAAACTTGAAGAAGCTCCTTTTCCAAAAGAAACTATGTCACCCTTCTAATCTCGAGTCGACCGCGAGTAATCGGTTTCCTACTTTATTAACCCTAGATTTAAGGAAACATGTTGATATATACTAATAAAAGTATAGCTAAGAGTTCGGCTCCTTTAAACCTATGTAACTGAGCCTGTAAAAATAAATGACTTAAATAAAAAAAAAAAAATTGAAGAAGTCACTCGCCGAGCAGAAATTTGAGCCGAATGAGGAGGTCATCGCCGCCACGGAGGCCTACCTTGCAGACCTCGAGAAAACGTATTTTCCAGATGGATTAAAGAAGTTGAAGCATCGCTGGGTCAAGTGTATCGAGCTAAAAGGACCATGTTGAGAAATAGATCGCCACTTTTCCAAAATTTTTGTTTTTTTTTGTAGGCTAAGTACTTATCGGACTGCCCTCGTATATTACACAAATGCTCAATGCAGTATTTGAGTATCGTGACATTTTCTGTTATTTTTGAGGCTCATTTAATGTAACAAATCGCGATGACAAAACATGAGCTAAAAACCAATTTTGGATGTATGGACACTCAAAAGAATGGAATGGAATGCTCTTGTAAATCCACGGCTGATACGGAGTTAAGTATTGGGTTCAATTCCCAATCGGTCAAGGATTTTTTCGGGTTGGAAATTTTCTTGACATGCCATGGAATAAGAAAGCTCGCGTGCTGCTTTATAAATTCATCAAATTTAGAGTCTATGTCTGCAGTCATACAAATTAAACACAAATTTCTGCATAACTCGAGAACTAATCAAGCAAATGGAACCAAATTTGGCATGTGGAAGTTTTAGGGTGCAATAAATGCTTTTTTTTTTAGACGGCGCCAGTGGTTGTGTGGTTAGCGTAACAGCTTCACAATCCGATCGGCCTGGGTTCAATCCCAGCTGGCGTCGTTGGGATTTTCTGAGGCGAAAAATCTCTGGTTACGTCTTCCTTCGGACGGGAAGTTAAAGAAGTTGGCCCGGCTCATGAGTTGTTGAGTCTGATAGGTAGGAACAGGTGGAGTCGCCTCCCTGATGTCGGTGATTGGCACTAAAGTGGCGGAAATATGCCGACGTAAAACAAGCGAAGATAAAAAAAAAAAAAAAAAAAAAATGTTTTTTTGGTGGTTTGGCACCAGTAGTGAGGAACTAGGGAGATTCCTGCCGCGAAGCACGTGACCGACTGTTGCTTATTGGTCCTCCCCCAACAGCTCCCGCAGGTGAGTGTGGATACGATTCGGCCGACAGTGGTCTTGCTGACACAATGTAGTTATGAAGAAATCAAATTACCTAGAATCTGTCAGTGTTCATGCGCTATATGAAACGTCCCATACCAGAAAAACAAAAAGAAGGAAAAACGAAGCAGTGGACCAAAATAGAGAGAATAAATATGAAAAAAAATAACATTTAGTTCAGCGAATATGATTAAAGTGTAGGAGAAGATAATGAAAAATATCCATCAGTGTGTTAAAAAATAGGTGGGTTATATATATGATATAACCGCAAGGTTGACGTGGGACTAACTTGGCTTAGCAATCATTTGTTTGTATTGATCAAATTTATGATTGAATGAAATAATTTCCGAATTCAATTGAATTAAATAGATTGGCTTTGTGAGTAAAAAGATTGTATAATGCAATGTAAGGTCAATTCATGCATTGTGATAGATTATGTTCTTCGTTACGAGTAAATTTATTGACAGTCCTTTTACGTTTAGTATGACGCCCAGGACAAAATATGAGAACGGAAGAATTATAAAACGATTATTTTACTTTAGATATCCTTCTGAAGTTTGCATCTCTCAAGTGTACGACTTCTCGAACCGCGAATTTGCTTGATTTGATGAACTTCAGGCACTCAGTTTCGATTTTGACATGTACGTCGAACGCATATCTTTTAATCAATAGGCGTTATCACAGCGAATGGTTATCAGCATTTTGCCTAATCATCAAATGGTATGCGTATAAATTCACTGAGCTGAAGATACGAAGGCATATCCTTCAATGCAATCATGAATAACCGAGCCAAAGCATTGTGTTCGTACCCGCTTTTGTGATCCGTGTTAGGAAAATACTTTTCGGAGTACAAAAAAACATGCGGGTGCAGAAGTACCCCCGGCTTGAATGAATCAACAACTTCTACTTTTTATACTATAGAGGATTTAAACCTGAAAGTTCTTTCGCCTCTAGTCTAGTCTGCACGATTTTCCCAGGTTCCTATGTTTAGGAAACCGTGTTAAGGAAAAATATTCTAGTTTGCACCAAGGCAAGCGAGTACAAAAGTACTCGCAGTTTGCATATTTTCGCAAAGCCGATTTCCCCAGACATTTTGGTTCTGAAGTCTGTGTTGGAGAAAAACACTTCAGTCGGAACAAAAATACCCCCGAACTGCATGTATTTGCAATGTCAATTTCCCTACGCTGCATGGATTTGAAATCTGTGTTAGGGAAACACATTTCAGTCGGAACAAAAATACCCCCGACTTTCATGTATTTGCAATGTATATTTCTCCAACGGTGCTTGGTTTTGAGGTCTGTGTTAGGGAACACATTTCGGTGAGAACAAAAGTCCCCATACTTTCATGTATTTGCAATGCCGATTTTCCCAAAGCTGCTTGGTTTTGATGACTGTGTTAGGGAAACCGTGAAAGGGCCAATCAAAACGAGGCAGTTAGGGCGTTTAGATAACGCTTAACATTTTACAGTTTTTTAATTGTTTATCTAATGAAAAATAACATTTTATTAATTGCGATAGAAGCGTAGAAATGTTCCCTATCAATTGATGCGCACATCTTCCTGATCCAGTAAGAAATGTTCGAGTTATAAGCATTCGGAATCTTGCATTTTTTCCTGCATGTTCTGTGTTTAGGTTTTCATTTTACCTCCATATACTCCGGTTAGACGTAGTCCCACGTCAAAAACATGACAATTGAAAATTTTCGGAAAACTTATGTTCTTCAATTAGATATATGTTCTTCAATAGTGACAAGTGCTGTTAGTCCATTTGCTGTTTGCGCTAGCGAAATTGATCATTGTTCGAAACTGGAAATGGATTTTAATGTGATGAAACGCACTCCTATATTTTCTTCTATCTATACCAATAAAAAAGTATCGCCGAATGTGTTGATAAGAGCAGAACTCGAGGAAGGAATTGTCCGATTTAGTCTGTCTTTGGTCTATCATATTTTCTGTATAAAACATTTATTCCATGCAACGGAGAAAGATGTTATTTGCAAGTGGTTGAAAAATCTTGAACGAGAATTGTGTCTGAAAATAATCTGATACTATAGTGATGAGTTTTGTTAGAGCTACTAGAAATTTGACAGTAAAAGGTAGATTCAACGGGGTCGATTAGAAGATCAATCAATGAACAGTTCTGCGATTGGACCCATGAACTTGCTCATAGTAACAAATCGTGAATATTTCAAGATATTGATAACAAAAAACTAATTTTGGGCGGGACGTAGTTTGCCGGGTCAGCTAGTATTACCATAAAAGTATAGTTGAGAGTTTAACTCCATAGAACTTATGTATCTGTTAGTTCGGCAACGTTTGCAACACAAATTAATACAAATACAATTAGCGTCAGCGCTCTTGATCGCAAATATACCTAGCTTGCAACAACAGCAAAAAACAGCCAGCAACTGCTCCTGAATCTTGTAACCCATCGGAGGTAACAATATAAAACGAATTCTGCAGAAAGCAAAATACCTCATCCCAGCTGTCAACGCAGCAATGAGGCAATCTTTCAAATAATAGAAAAATCTCTGTATTGAGCCCTACGAACGCAATCGAGTCCAAAGGAAAGGATTCCAACCTCTGACGACGGATTCAAAAGGGTAGCGTTGAATTCGTTCCTAATTGCAGAAAATCATTCTGCAAAGGATTAACCTTGATCCTCCGTAGGCCAACGTCTCGTGCAGTCCCAATCGTGCTGACCCAATTCCAGTGACGGTTGTTGATGGTGGGGGTGGCGGAACACTTGGAAGACCTCTTTCTCTCGGATGTAACAACGGCAAGCGGGATTTCATCGTTCCATCGTTTTGCTGTCCGTACCTCTAAGCATCCATCGTTTGTGTTATTGGCAGTTGTGTTGTGTCTAAGCAGTGGGTAGAGAAATAAGAAAGAGCTTATCCTCTTTAGACGCGTATGAGCCTTGATAATGATCGTAAACCAGACATGAAATTTACCTCTTTGCTTGTTTATTGAAACGGGTAGGGCAAACACACGTGAAAGCGATCCGTTCGTTAGGATTCTGGGCGAAGCCAAAGCACTCTGTGTATGGGAACTCTGGGGAGATTTAAGAGATTTGTTGTTTGTATCCTGTTGCTGGATGCTGTATAAGGATGAAAGAGAGAGAGCAAGAAGTTGAATCAATACTGTACAAAATGTAACGAGAACAAAATAATTGTAAGCCTGAGAAGCCGTATGATGAAGGCAAACAGAATTTTTCGAACGAATGCTCGTGTAAAACGTAAATCCCTCAACACGCGTGGAAAAATACACGCCTGATTTGATGTTGAATGAGGCATATCGTAAGTGAGCTTGTAATAAATCGAGATTTCTTATTAATTAATTTGATCAACAAAAATGGCGTGTTTTTTTCTCTGAAAACGACAGGAGGCCGTAAAACTTGTATCATCTTTTAAACCTTGATTCGTTTGGCAAAAACTTGAACACGAAAGTGCTACCATGCAATTAAATCCAACACACCGGCATGAACATCACGTGCAGAAGATATGACGTTGCTCTCGGTTGCAAAAATGCTACACGTATCAAGATTATACAAAAACATATAATTAAAAAGTGCCAACCAGAGATACACAATCACAGTGATTACTTGTTGTCCACCCCCTCCGGCTGGAGAGACAGACGCTTGGATACGGCTGAGAATGGGAATGCGCAAATACAAGTGTTGAAAACAATATTTATTTCATTCACACTTACCTCGAGGGGCCTCCGATGTTCGCTGACGCATAAGGAAGGGATAATAACATGTTTTTGGCAGTTTGACTCCATTCGTTGGGTTGGAAGCGGAACATTTCTCAAGGGTTTAATATTGCTTTCTGTGTTTTCACGCCATCTACAATCACTTACTGTTGGTTCGTATTCAAGAACAAGCGTTATTATTTAATCACCAGCAGATGTTGTCCCCATTTTGAGGGGGGGGGGGGGGGTGATCTTCGGGACGGAATGAAGCGGGCGGTAATACCAAACCGAAAACGTGTTTGACATTTAAACGACACCGTTCAATAGCCTAACATGGGTTCTCCCTAAATGGCAATCAGCGATTCCAATTACCGTGAAGCTTCAATTACCACTAACAGGAGCTAATGTTTTCATATGTCAAAACAATCACGATTTTATTATTTTATGATGTCGCGTTGTTCGGTGCCGAAGCGCTGTTGCACTTCTGTGCTCCAGTTGGAACCCGACTTGCTCAACCGCCTTGCTCATTTTGGCTCTTTCTATAAATTTTCGCATCGAGAAATGTAATTTCGACTGTTCACCTAGCACGATTTTGATCCACTCCAGTGACCACATCTGCTCGCGATTGTCCGGGGATCGATGGCGAGCACCATGTCATAAAGTAACGACGATTTATAATCATAAAAAGCATAAATTTATTAGCACTGGGTAGCTTCCGTGCAAGTGGGTGTGATTGTGCGGTGTTATCAAGTCGTAAATTAGGTGACAACAAGAGTGGACGGCAATCCGCGCGCTTACTCTCAACCTCCTGTTCCAGATATGAATGGTAGCTCTGGAGCCTAAGCACGTGGTCTTGGTGTTGTGCGTGGGAGTCTGTGTGTTTCATGACAGAAGCGTAATATAGTGCGAATATGTATATAGGGTAAGTGACCCAATTATGGAGGAGATATGTCACCAACTTGCAGAAATTTGCGAATAAATACTCTATTTTAATTTAAAAGTATATAAAAGTATAAGTATTTATAAGTATACTGATATTTTGATGATTAATTGACTAAATTGTATAAAAAACATGTTTGAAAATGCCGCTTACATGTACCCATTATGGTAATAGTGTTGCTGGAGTTACGTAATAAGTGTACCTATTATGGTAATAGTCGGTGTCACATGGAAAAAGTATTAATAGGATTCAAATAATACTTCGAAAAGAAATTTTTTCAATAAAACTATTACTCCAAATCTTATTCATAGTATGGAATACTATGTCGTTGATTCTACACTCGACAAAAATTATGGAAACGGAGCGCGAAGTCGAAGTCGAAGTTTTTAAGTGATTCTAGAAACGCTGTAACTTTGTGAAAAATTAACGCATGAAGATGGGATATACATCATTTTAAGCTTAAATTTTTGAAGTGTGATACTTGAATGCTTCTATCTTTTTGTGTGTAGGTGTAGTGGATAACAATACTGGAAAAAAATCGATTTTTTTCTGTTTTTAAAAAAAATTGTAGATTAACGCAGTGTTTTATGACCCAGGTCAATAGTAAATCGAATTAACCTTATTCATTCAAGCATTTATCTGATTCCAAGAACTCTCCTGTAGATTATTTTACTGCAGAGGAAAGTTTTGATAGAATGAAAAAATATCCCTTTTTCTAATGAATACATTTTCAATAATACGTTTATTCCAAATCAGAATGCAGTTTTGAAAATTCAACAAATTCTGTACAAGGCTAATTATTTATTATTCATTATTCGGCATTTTTTGCTTCGATCGATTCTCTTAATTGACTTTCTTTCACGATAACCATGGCTTTCCAGACAGATTTTGTGCGACATACTTTGAATATCCAAAGGACATCAACTAATTATTTGTATTCAAAATTTAAAGAAAAACTAAAAACTTCCGGGATGATAATCTGAGAGAGGATACACTTAATTAACTACAAATCGAAAAAGAATCAACAAGCATTACAAGTTCTGATTATGATTTATCTTCTGTTAATGAGAAATTATTGGTTTTTTTTTCTAATATCCGGTATCCGGCCGGATATCAAATATTGACCGGATAGGCAAGATACCGAACATCCGTTTCATCTCTAGATTAGACTGTAATTATGTGCTTCCCGGTTGTAAAATAACTGCCTGATCCTCATTGCTAGGGCTCTTCAGGAACTGAAAAAAAGGATTTCAACCCAATCACTTAAGATTTAATTTTCAACAGAGTGGATCAAACGAATATACTTCGGTCGGGCAAGGTGCTATTTCACTACACTGCTGCATATTGCAATAATTGGCACGAAGATGTAAAACTGTACCAATTATGATAACCAAAAATACATATTTATTTCTATAAAATCGTATAAATTGGTCGAATCCCAACATCAAGAAGGTTGTAATGTATGCGTCAACACTGTGTTTGCATCAAAACAGCCATTTCACAGTATGAAAATCTCATTATTTTGATCGCATATTCCTTAGCAAAATGCTAAGAAGCAAGCATCAATTAGACACACTATTTTCAAACTAAATATTTCAACGAAAGAACAATGTTTCGCATGGAATCAAGTGCCAGAATCGACAAAGAAGAAATTTCTGATGTTTAAAAATCGTATTAGAGCCTCTAAAAATAGGATATGCTTTCTAAACTAACAAAAAACTCACTCGTATTACCATAATTGATACTATTGCGATATATACTTCTACACTATTTTTTATTGTTTGCTGGAACATACATTCTGTCAAATATAAACCAGGAACTTGTAATTTTAAATCTGATTTTTTTTTTCTTATTTTTTCAGTTGCTACTATTGGTCTAAATGTCAATTTCGAGCGCCGTTTAGTTGTCTTTTAGTTTGTTAACGAGATAACGAGTTTTTTTTTGCCAGACGATTTTTGATATGGATAATTCAATTGGTCTAAGATCAATATCAATTTCTGAAATTTCATTTCAGTATCTCTCTCTATCTCTCTCTCGGCATGAGAGAAGTCGCAGCATGACTAGTGCCAAAAGATCTCAATTTCAATCAAAAAGTGCATAGCAATCAAGCGGCTGAAGACATGCTTGAACGGTCACAGACTCATCCGACGCATCATAACTCTCCAGATAGAGGCTTATTTTGAAGGTGCTATTATGAATTTAGAAAATAAATAAATTATTTCCATAAAAAACACAAATTCCCGGTATATATTCGACAGAATGGTATAGACTTACATTGGTACAGAAGTGGAGGTAGATGAATCAATTGAAGCTTAAAGTTTGCCATTCGATAAGGCCTTTGGAGGGAAAATTATCTCGAAAAATGCAGAAGAGTTTACTGAAACTGTATCCATCGTTTCAATGAGGTCTTATGAGGTATGATAATAAAGTACTGAGACTCAGTTTTTGTAGTCTGTTGTGGTGGTTGCTTTCCAGTTTTCTTCACTGATGAGACACTGAATATTTCCTTGCCTCAATAGACTCAATAGTCTAACGGTCGCGATTATTATGCTGCTCTCATAATAATTGAAATTAAAATTTTTTCGCTAAATATTTTTTTGAAATAAACTATTTGATCATTTACAATAAATCAAACAAAATATAACGAATTTTTATGGCGACAAATTTTTATGAGGGCGTCAACCTTCCTTCTAGTGAAATGTGAAATTACTCGATGCGTGACCCATCGAACCGTTTGCATTTGGTTCGCTCTTTCAGAAACTAAATCGTAGGCTAAGCAGGTATCAGCCTTCAGAGTCCATGAACGGAAGTTTTGCTGTTAGGATCCTTTGGTGTTTTGAATCGTATAATTGCGTGGATTTATTAAATAAACCAACGTTAGTATCGAATTACATTGTTCATTGTCCTTTTGAATGCAAACATGAAATTTTTCCTTGGAAAAATAGGTGGGTTATATCTATGATATAACCACAAGGCCCACGTGGGACTACCGTTGTCTTAGTAAGCATTTGTATTGTGTTGATTAAATTATCGATTGAATTAAACAATTTTTGAATTTAATTGAACTTAACATATTTGCTTTGTAAGTACAAAGTTTGAATAGATGTAAGATCAATGCATGCATTGTAATAGATTATGTTCTTCGTTACAAGTAAATTTGATGACCGTCCATTTACGTTTGAATTACCAAAACATGTGAACCGATGAACTGTCAAACGATCATTGTATTTTACATTTCCCTCTGAAGTTACTGCATCTCTCATGTCTACGTAATTCTCGAACCGCGAAAGTTCATTCACCTCTAGTATTCAAAATGACGATTGTCCCAGGCTTCTCAGTTTAGAAGTACATTTTAGGGAAACATATTCCGGTCTGTACAAAGACAAGCGAGTTCGAAAGTACTCGCAACTCGCATATATTTGCCAAGCGGGTTCCCACAGACATTTTTGTCCTGAAATCCATCTTTTTTTTTTTTTATCTTCGCTTATTTTTCGTCGGCCTATTTCCGCCACTTTAGTGCCAATCACCGACATCAGGGAGGCGACTCCACCTGTTCCTACCTATCAGACTCAACAACTCATGAGCCGGGCCAACTTCTTTTACTTCCGCTCCGAAGGAAGACGTAACCAGAGATTTTTCGCCTCAGAAAATCCCAACGACGCCAGCTGGGATTGAACCCAGGCCGATCGGATTGTGAGGCTGTTACGCTAACCATACAACCACTGGCGCCGTCATGAAATCCATCTTAGGGAAAAAGATTTCGGTGGGAACAAAACTACCCCGACTTGCATGTATTGCTTTTATAGTCCGCAAATGCAAATTGATTTTATAGTCCGTGTTGGAAAAAGCGTAAATCGAGCCACTGAGGCAGTTAGGGTGTTTAAATAACGATTGACATTTTACAGTTATTAAATTTTATTGATTAAAATATCTTTCCGATCTATTAAGAAATGTTCGATTTGTAAGCATTCGAAATCTTTCATTTTTTCCTGCATGCTTTGTGTTTAGGTTTCATTTCACCCCCATATACAGGGTCTTTCAGATTAAACGCTCACGCAACAAATTTTAATAACTTCTACAAAAGTGAACCGATTTTAATTTTTTTCCATTTTTTTCATTTTAGGACATTTTCGATGTGACCAACCCTTTTTTTGATAACGCGTTCTAAACGGTGAACAAAATTCTTCATGCACAACTCTAACATTACGACTTCGATGCTGTTAAGAATCCGAGTTATTTCTTCTTTAAGTTCCTCAAAATTTTGTCGCTTATTAACATAGCAACAGTCCTTCACGTACCCCCAGAAGAAGTAATCGACGACGAGAAATGTTGAAATTCTTACCATAAGAGAAATAAGTTTTATTAAGGATTCGGTTGCTCGACCCTGTACTCCGGTTAGACGTAGTCCCACGTCAAAATGCGAAACATATGACCTTGAAGTTATTCAACAAGAAATTGATAACTTTAAATTGGGTCCATGCGTGTAGGAGCTCAACATAAAAAATGTATTTCCATTTTCACACTACAAGACATGAATCGGTTACTAAAGACCAGCGTACAATTCAAAAATATAGCCTACATCTTTCAAACAGGGGTGCATGTTCAATCTGGTGGCAGCGAAAATGGTCATGTTAAATTTCAAAAACCGACCATGTACATTTTGTTTATTGGCCCAAAAAAATGATCTGTGCAAAGTTTTAGCTCGATCGGACATGATTTAGGGGTGCCTCAAAGCACTCAAAGTTTTGATTCTTGAGGTTCCAAGGATGCCTGCTTATTGAAAATGAAACTTACATAAGGATAGATTACGGGCAGCTTTCTGGTTGAAAATTTTGTTTAACCCCTCGAATGCGGAGATGTTACCGGCAGATTTAAGTTCGCATTCATAGATTGATTTGATCTGAAGTTTATGATTTGGCGAGGTATTTCTACACGAAGTAAAAGTTCTTAAAAGATCTGTGAAGCTATGGCCTGTTTAGACGAGTCCGTCGGGAGGTTGTTCATTTTAGAAAATACTGGTAAAATTGCTCAAGAGTGTAGTCTCTTGGTGAGATTTTGACAAAGGGCCGGGTAAGGGAGTAAAAAGTGCCCCAAACCTAATTACCAGCTCTATGGCAAATATTGTATAGGATATCAAATAAGAAACTTTGACGGTTTATTTGAACCCCTATGTGGTTTAACATAGGAACTATAGTGAAAAGAACCGAAAATCCATATATACGGAGATTTCAATCAACGAAATGCGGACTTTATCACTGATTTTGAAAATGAATTTATATTGCTTCCAGTTGTTGGTGATGTTAAGACTCTGCAATTTATTTTTGATAAAATAGCCGGTCTTGGGTTGAATCAAATAAACAATGTTCAGAATCGACAGAAATGCTTCATGGATTTCTTGTTGACAAATATGACCGAAGATTTTTGTGTGACCGAATCATTAACTCCACTTTGGAAAAATGAAGCTTTCCACACAGCTATCGAATATTCTATATTTATAGATAACACTCAAAAACCATTTGATTATGAATTTGAGGAAGTCTCTGATTACACTAAAGCAAATTACCAATCAATTAGGTGTAAGCTTAACTATATCAACTGGCAGGATTTATTTAGAAGTGTGGAAAACATTGAAGTAGCAGTGACGACTTTTTACTCGATGATCAATGAAATTATAAAGCAGGAGATACCAACAAGACGAAAAAGGAGAAATATGAACACAAAATATCCGATTTGGTTTAATCAAAGCATAAAGAATCTAAAAAATAAAAAACAGAAGGCACATAAATTTTATAAGAAATTCAAATCTGACGCTAATCTCCAAAAATATCTCAACATTTGCGAACAGCTCAACTCAACTGTTAAAAGCGCTTTTGAAGATTACAGCTTAAAAACAGAGTCGGACATAAAATCTAACCCGGAAAGTTTCTTTAATTACATAAAAACAAAATTAAAAAGCAATGGTTTTCCATCACGCATGCACCTTGACGATACCGTGGGGAATGACCCAGAAAAAAATTGCACCTCTTTGCAACATTTGTTCAAGAAGTTTATATTGTAACAGCTGAGGAGGACCGAGATCGTGACTTCTTTGCATTTCTTCCAGAATTTCCATGTGATGTTGGAGTCAGAAAACTAACTTACATTGAAATTTTTGACGCATTAAATAAGCTCGATGTCTCGAAAGGGCCAGGTCCTGACGGAATTCCACCGGTTTTTATAAAAAATTTGGCATCTGAATTAACTCATTCACTTTTATGGCTTTTCAATACGCCATTGGAATCAGAAAGGTTCCCAAACTCTTTTCTTGTACCAATATTCAAATCCGGTAATAGATCCGATGTAAGAAATTATCGTAGAGTAGCAATTATTTCTTGCATTCCAAAACTCTTTGAAACCATAATAAACCAAAAACTTTTTCAACAACTTAAGACACGAATTACGAATAAGCAACACGGGTTTTTCAAAGGACGATCAACAACAACAAATTTGCTGGAATTTGTCACATTCACTTTGAATGCAATATATAATGGTAATCAAGTTGAAGCTCTATACACTGACTTTAGTAAGGCTTTCGATCGTGTTGATATACCCTTACTCCTTCTTAAACTTAAAAAAATAGGGATAGAAGTCAAGCTATTGAAATGGCTAGAATCATATTTGACTGACCGCACGCAAATGAAAAGATTAATGGGAAAATTTCAAAACCAATATTTGTTACATCCGGAGTTCCTCGAGGCTCTCATTTGGGGCCACTTTTGTTCATTTTATTTTGCCATTATATATGACGTTTGCGTTTTTCTTAACAGTGTTAAGGCACTTATCTACGCAGATGATATGAAACTGTATATGGAAATAAAGAATGAAGAAGACTCTCAAACATTCAAAAATGAAGTTGACATAGTTTATAATTGGTGCACTAAGAGTTTATTACAGCTCAATGTTAGGAAATGCACTTTGATTACTTTTACAAGAAGAAGAACACCATTGAACAATGGTGTTATACTGGGTAATCAATCCATCAGTAGATGTCAACGAGTAAGAGATTTAGGTATGATCTTAGATTCGAAACTAACCTTCGTGGATCATTATAATACAATCATCCATAGAGCAAATAATATGTTGAGCTTCATTAAACGCTTTAGTTACCATTTCCACGATCCGTACACAATAAAAACATTGTATATTACATACGTCAGATCAATTCTCGAATACTGTAGTATTGTATGGTTCCCCTACATAACTTCACACGAAGACAGAATTGAATCTGTACAAAAACAATTTTTGTTATTTGCACTTCGTAAACTAGGCTGGTCTTCATATCATCTACCTCCATATGAAGCACGCTGTATACTAAAGGGTGTGTCACATCAAATTGCATCACGGAAAAAAACCCTGTAGAAATTCGCCCAGTAGACCGATCCTTTTGAAAATTTTAGACAGTAAAATAAAAACTATTAAACAACTTTTGGCATTTTCTTTTTACTCATACTTCGAGCCCAAGCCCGTATGCTCGCACCTTCCTCTTTACCCCGTCCATAAGGTTCTGTACAACGTTAGGTTGTAGTTTTTTTTGAACAGAAATCCATTTTCTCTTGAAGTCCGCCTCTGATTTGACAACTTTTGGGTTCTTCCGGAGGACTTGCTTCATAATCGCCCAATATTTCTCTATTGGACGAAGCTCCGGCGCGTTGGGCGGGTTCATTTCCTTTGGCACGAAGGTAACCCCGTTGGCTTCGTACCACTCCAACACGTCCTTTGAATAGTGGCACGAAGCGAGATCCGGCCAGAAGATGGTCGGGCCCTCGTGCTGCTTCAATAGTGGTAGTAAGCGCTTCTGTAGGCGCTCCTTAAGGTAAACCTGCCCGTTTACCGTGCCGGTCATCACGAAGGGGGCGCTCCGCTTTCCGCAAGAGCAGATCGCTTGCCACACCATGTACTTTTTGGCAAACTTGGATAGTTTCTGCTTGCGAATCTGAATTTGTCCTCTGCGGAGAAGAACAACAGGCCCGGCAGCTGACGAAAGTCCGCTTTGACGTAGGTTTCGTCGTCCATTACCAGGCAATGCGGCTTCGTCAGCATTTCGGTGTACAGCTTCCGGGCTCGCGTCTTCCCCACCATGTTTTGCCTTTCGTCGCGGCTAGGAGCCTTCTGAACCTTGTATGTACGCTGGCCCTCCCGCTGCTTGGTCCGCTGGACGAATGAACTTGACAAAGTCAGCTTATTGGCGACATCCCGGACCGAACTTCTCGGATCACGTCTAAACTGCTTAACTACGCGCTTGTGATCTTTTTCACTGACGGAGCATCCATTTTTGCCGTTCTTCACCTTCCGGTCGATGGTTAGGTTCTCGTATCGTTTTAGTACTCTGCTGACCGTGGATTGGACGATTCCCAGCATCTTACCGATGTCCCGATGTGACAACTCCGGATTCTCGAAATGAGTGCACAGGATTAATTCACGACGCTCTTTTCGTTTGACGACATTTTTCCAAATTTACGAAAAATTGACAGTGAAGCATGGCCAACGTGATCTATACACTCTTATCTGATTATAAGCGAAAGATATAATTCCTAAAAATTAAATTTCTACAGCGTTTTTTCCGTGATGCAATTTGATGTGACACACCCTTTAATCAATATTAAAAGCCTAAAAGAACGTCGGAACTCTGCCATGATTCTATTTATTATTGATATCATATCACAACGAGTGGACTCAGAAGAAATATTAGGAAACCTAAATTTTTACGCACCGTTTAGGAACCTGAGAAACCCTAACATTTTTTACATAGATTATCGAAGAACGAATTATGCCAAATATAGTCCTATTAATCGTATGATGAGCCTCTGTAACGAACACAGTGAAACAATTGATGTAACCATGTCAAGGTCAATGCTCAAAGACTATCTGAACAGAATAAGATATCGTTAAATTTCACTGTAACATTTGCATATTTAGTCTACTCTGGTTTGACGAAATAAATAAATAAATAAAAAAAAAATTGATTCTGTAACTTGTTAAAATCGTCTTTTAAATTAAACGGATAAATTATCCAGCCAGCTCTCTTTAGATTTTTAGTTTAAGTAAGTAGTTTTAAGTAGTATTAAGAATGTATCGGTCTACAATTTAGATTGACGACAATAAAATAAAAAAAATAAAACAATAAAAAAACCTACTTTTTAGTTTATTTCACGCCATCCTCAAAACTTTCGAGACAAAAATTTGAAAAAAAATACTGAATGTGCATCTTACTACGGTGTATCAAGAAAAATTATCAAAAAAAATTAATCAAAAATTGAAGTACTTAATATTGAAATTGAAATTTTGATTTTTTTTGTGATTTTGAGATTCAGTACCACTCTACTATTTAAATGTGTTCCTACGGCTTTTCTAGATATGTGTGATTTTTATCAGTGTAGCGCGGAACAAAAAATATTAGTTTTATATTTCCAAAGGGTATGGCTGGGTAAGGGAATAAAAAGTGCCCCCAAACCAAATCACCAGCTGTATGGAAAATATTTTATAGGGTGCTAAATAAGACATTTTGGCAGTAGTACCATATATTTGAGTCCTTATATGGTACACCATAGGATCTATGGTGAAAAATGCACGCCATTCTCAATAGCTTTGAGACAAAGATATGAAAAAAATACTGAAAGTACAATTTACTAAGGGTACAATAAATATCTTCAAACTATTTTTTCATAAAAAAAAATCTAATAATAAAAAAAAGTATAAAAAAGTACGCAGTACACAAAAATTTTATATATTTTCAAAGCATTTCAAAATTTTGAAAAATAAAAATAGCTTTGAGACCTTCTTCTGCTCTATTTTTTATTAAAATGCGTTCGTATGTGTCTTTTTTTCTGGATTGGATTTACTGTTTACTCTTTTTGAACATGTTGGGGGTTCTGAAAAGAACCTATTGTGTTGTGTTTTTGCTTTTTTATTACAAACTTTCTCAATTTTTTCTCACTATCTCATAGTTGATTCTTGATTTTTTTCTGAAGGCTTTGTACTTATTAAATGTTAAACGCCGGGCATCTTTTGGCGTATGCACATATCGTACAATCAAAATGATGGCTGTGATAGGGAATACATAGGTGGTTATCAGCTCATTCACTATCATATATTTCACTATTGAGCACATTACCGTACCTTAAACTGTGGTTTCGGAGACGAATGAATTGTAAGATTTGTATCTCCGCAAACAAAGTAAATAGAAATGAAAAAGAACTGAGGTTTTGGAGACGAACTCTACGATCTGTCGAGAATTAAACGAGCTATAAGCGTTCTGAAAAACCAACAGTAAATTAACACAGGATTAAAGTCCTTTAAAATAATAACAGATCAGCAGGAAATACATAGCTCATCATGTTACTCCTTAGTTATGTTTCTATACAATGCAGATGTAACGTCAATCAATTTTCAACATCAGTTATCAACCAAAGAAAGCAGTTCTTGCTACCGAGAAAATTCGTTAATGCCATCCTGCATACAATGTGTTGTAATTTGAAGCCACTTTTAATTCGGAAACCATGCATGGGTTTGTGAAAACTGAATGATCAATTTAAAAGACCCCAAACCAATAAGTTCAAGAACAAGCATAAACAAAATAAATCAGTTTATATTATATGTCATATTATGTCACTTTAGAATGCATTGGTATTGTGAAAAACTTTTAATAACTCTTCTTTGAAAGGTTTAATGGCCCTGAAAAGCGCCGTGTTTTACGGTGGCTAGTTTTGCCACCAAAATAGTCTGTATAAACAAACTTTTTCCTTCTTCTATCTGCTGCCGTTTTGCGATTGCGTTTGCCACTCGCTGAAACTAGTTGTTGCCATCGAACCGAATGTGCTCTGTTCTGTAGGCTGGTTTTCTTATTGTCGTGAGCAGCTTTGCAAGCCAACTCGAGCACTCCGGCGGCCGAAATTCTATAACCGCTATTAGGTATACTTGTGCTCCGGAACCAATCCGTTGATGCGATGTGATGTGAAACGATGCCCTACAACCACACTAATTTACGGTTTGAAAGAGAATGAGATATTTTTCAGCGGATCCGCGCATTTTGTACTTTAGCGGTACACGCTCACAGGATAGAGACAAATCAGCAGACTCAGCCAAATGGGCGAGTCCAACGAGACGAACGAATGAGCGTTAAGGGCAGCGATGGCAGAAAAATACATTCATTACGATTTGTTCGCTCGTTGGATTCACATGCAGGCTAAAAAGGGTCCTTTTCAGGATCATAAAATTATCTTTAATTTAAAGAGTTTATTGTTTTGTTATCACTCGATATCCCCATCTTGTTCGACTAAACCTTCCTGTTTAACGATTGCGTTTACCACTCGCCACAGCTTTCACAGTTGGAAAATTTCTTCTCTTCCAGCTCGTGACATGTTGTACAGTAAATTATATTTAATGCGACGTGCCGAAGCGCCACTCAGTGTCGCATTGGAGGCGATTTTAACCTGTAATTAAACATTTGCGATGGCAGTGGTACAGTGTCGACTTTCAATGTGGGGTCATAATTTGGATCTCTATGTTTACAAAAATGTCCAACTAAATAAGTCGCATTACATGTCCGTCCAATTAGCTAAATTTCGAACTAATTGTAAATTACTGTACTTTCAATCTGGAAATAATTTAAGAATTGGTGAAAATTGAATAATCTGGAAAGTCCCCAACTATCAATAAGCTCAGAACAACTGCCAAATTCACATACTCATCAGATCCTGGCAAACAAATTATGAAAAAATCAATGTGTTTTATTATTATTTTGGATATTATTTTAGGAAGCATTGAACTCTTTTTTGGAAGGTTTAATGGCCCTGAAAAGCGCCTTGTTTTATGGAATGGTTCCAATTTATAAAACTTAGTACTCGTGGTTTTGAAAAAAAACCATTTCGAACGCCCTCGATGCCGCCTTGTTCTGGATTTGCCACCAAAGCAGTTTGTATAAAGAACAAACTTTTTTCTTCTGCTACCTGATGCCGTTTTGCGATTGCGTTTGCGACTCGCCACTCGCTGCAACTGCCTGTTGTTGTCCGGCTAGGTGGACTGGTGCACTGGTACTAACGCGCTCGGCCTAGCTACCCTTGCGGGGAACTCCAGATCAACACGGTTCGAGCGGGATTTTGCTTTTCCCTTCACTTTTCCTCCTTTGCCATGTCCAGACTTGGCTGCTTGGGTTGGTTTGTTGAAGTGTTTTGATGCGAACCGATGTGGTGTACGGTTTGAATGATAATGATCGTTACGGCAGCGGAGCGGGGATTTTTAAGCTGACTGGCTGGCTCGAGAATTACGCATGAGTGAGACTGCGACCAATGTTTCGTTAATTTTTTTTTCTTTTTCCTTTCCAATCGTGCTTCATGGTATTTCGCTGCTGCTCTGGTTGCCCGTTTTGGTCGGTACGATTTGAGGAGCACAAAATGGACCAATCAAAAATGTGCACATAGTGCATTTGGACAATGCTTGATATTTCACAATTATTCAATTATTTATCTCAAGAAAAATGAAATGTTATTCGTTATGATAGACGCGTAGATATATTTCCTATCAATTGATGCAAACACCTTTGCGATCTATTGAGAAATGCTCGAGTTATAAGCGTTCCAAATCTTGCATTTTTTCCTACTTGTTCAGTGCCTAGATTTCCATTGCACCCCCTATATCTTCCGGTTAGACGTAGTCCTACATCAAAATAGAATAGAATGAAAACACAGATGCGAATGAGCAAGCATACCATAACGAGCGGATATCATTCATGCCAAATGCTGATTTCACACACATACACACAGCTCGATACAAGGAGAGGAAGCTCTCTGTATCGAGGTGTACTAAGACAAAGCAGAGCAGCATGCGAGAATTTTTTGTGCTAGTGCGGATATGGAAGAGTATCCAGAATTTTGGAACATATACACTGCATTTATTTAGATGAACGTATATTTGATGAAAGTATGCTTTCAAATTCCAGCATGGTAACCTTGCTGTTGCATGTTGTGGGGTTGGATCACATCTCAAGCGGAATATAGGAGCAAAAGGGTTCATAGTTTGTGATCGCTATCTGAGTGGGAAGGAGAAATTCTAACGCGAGTTTAACCAAATAAACGAGAAGTGATGATAGCTTTCGACTCTACTCGACTCTTTCGAATCTACTGAAGTAATGAAAAATTAAATAGCTAAAAAGATATTACAAAAATTTCGATGCATTCTAAAATAATATCCGAAGTGATAAACAAGTGGATTGAATAATATATCCGTAGTTCTACGTCGAAAACTGCGATCGTGTCCCAGATACAACCCATTTTTTTTGTGCCGCGCAACTCTGAAAAAATTCACGCATATCTAGAAAAGCCATAGGAACACATTTTATTATGAATCAGAGTAGTACTGAATCTCCAAATCAAAAAAAAAAAAATTCAAAATTTCAATACTTTTTTAGTACTTCAATTTTTGATGAACTTTTTTTTGATGATTTTTCTTGACACGCCATAGTAAGATGCACATTCAGTATTTTTTTTCAATGTTTTATCTTGAAGCTTTTGAGAATGGCGTGAAATAAACGAAAAAGTACGTTTATACCGCCAAAAGAGATAACCGCTTAATAAACCGCCAAAATTTCTTATTTAATATCCTATACAATATTTGCCATACAGCTAGTGATTTGGTTTGGGGGCACTGTTTACTCGACTAGGCCCTTTGTCAGAGATATTGTGTGAAACGTTTAATTGCGAGGAAAGCGGGAATATTTTGAATCGGTTATTTCTATAGAATATATTGAGTAATATTTTTTCTATAATTTTTTTCTATAAAAAATTAATAAACACTCTTTATTCTGATTCGTTAACCTTTTTTCGTACGTCATTTCGTTCATGAGATATAAGTAATTCCTTCCGTATGGATTCCTCTTGGACAATTCTTCAACAGAAAACCCATACAATGTGTGAAAAGTATTTAAAACCGTTTGCACTAACTAAATAAATAGTAAATATACGTTGAGATATACCACCGCCATCTGACTATCACACCTCAGTCCATCCCAAAATTAATACTGCACCATTTTAGCGGGTCCATAACCTAAATAAAGTTCATTTTCGGATTATCTCAGTATTTTCTATTTTACACTGTAGCGAATTTACCGCTTAATAGTACTTCCCACACAGCAGAGCCCATACTCTAGTAGCAATTATTATCCTTTCACGTTGTTTCAGCACCCGTTTCGCATGGTCCAATTTTCACAATGTTCATATAAGTTCACTCCACTCGTTTGTTGAGGGGAGGATGGGGGAATTCCCTTAAAACCACCCGACGTGTAATTACTGTAGTTGCATTCACAGTTTCACCATTATCCCGTTGCTTCTCACTTGTAACTCGGTGCGGTGCTTTTTCGGGGCAGATTATAGTTTCAAGCTTTTTTCAAAATTTAATAACCAAAGCTGGAAGCCCCTGGTCGTGTTTCGAAAGCCCACAGGCATTGCAGTGCAACACACACGGGAATGAGAATATCTGCGTCTATCTGCAGGTCAGCAGAGAATGCTTGGCCAATGGGGCGAAACCAATAAAAGCACAGTTGGATTCCGGTACTCTTTCCGGTGTGGGACCGTCAGAAAATCCTACATTTTTGAAAGAGAGAAATATAAAAAAGGGATGCTGGAGGAGAAAAATAACACTGAATTAACATAACCTACGTAAATCAGGGTGCGTGATGCAGTTATGAGGGATTGTCGCTCCCGCTTCTACGCTAGAGCGGCACTTTCAGTTGTCATAATTCCGCACAACAAAGAACTCAACAGTGATCATTACTAGTTGTCGGTTCCCGGGCAGGGGCATCAACCATCATTAATCAAACGACATTACCACATCATCCGGGCCGCTCGACCAAATATTGATTCGGTTAGGAGGAATTTTAAATTTCACACGATTGGAAGTTGAGTGATTAATGAGCTCTAATAAGCCGGCACAACACTTTATAACGAGTAAAAAAAGCACAGCGTCAACATTCGACGGAGGATGTGAATGTTTACCAACTGGATTGAATTAGATTTAATCTGCCTTCTTTGCTATTCCTTCATCGCTCGTGTTTCTTTTTTCCTATTTTCGGGAAGCGTACTTTCGCGTTCGCAACTTCCGAGTTTTGTTTGGTTAGGAATTATGGATGTAATAATCTACTGTTAATGCCTTACCCAAACAAGCAGTTCCCGCTGCGAACAGGGAGCGTGAAAAAGGCTTACACGTGCACTGCCTAAGGGGACCTAGAGAACCCACCGAGGGTATGCACTCGTTTCGGCAAACTTCCTGACGAATCATTTTCTTTCCAATCAGGAAAAGTTCAATTTGTTTTTGGAAACTCGTGCAATCTCCCAAATGGATCACACTTCCTCTGCTGCACGAAAAAGGGGAAAACTTTTCCACTCGCTGCGTTTGTTGGTTCTTCTGCCGAAAACTCCAGTGTCAGCATTTACTGTGGTGGGAATTATTGCTGACTGCTATCTGATGAGTATTGATCATCCCCATGCAATGGGATTGATTTTTGTTTCCACCTCATTTTGATGTGAAAAGTTGTAACAAAGCTCTAAAATTTTTACGACTCTTATTATATGTCTCCGAAGCGTAATTTCTTCCTATTACAGGGAAACACGCAAGAAATACGAAGTACTGTTTTTAAATTCAATACTTACCGAATGTAATGAATTTCAACGCAGTCTTTAACTCATTTCTACACAATCATTAAAATGGAAAACCAAAACCGAGTGTAGGAATAATAAACACATAAACAAACCAGCATCCGTGGTACACGCAACGAGAGATTACAGCCCGCATCATTCGTTTTATGATGTCTCCATCCATCGCTGACAGTTTTCTGGTGACAGGATAAACATCCCGAAATCACGACACGATAGCTATTGTATTGCAGCTAATGATCAAGCATTATTCGACGGTCCTGACGAGGATCATACAAACGCAATTCATCGATAGTTCACCACTTCAAAGAAATGCAACCAACCAACCGTGCGCCATAGCTGGTTTCTTCTCGCAAAGCCACTTGCCCATTCCTGGCCGAATTCGAATTCGTGTGCGGGACGACGACAGTCGGCTTCTCTCACAGCGTGATAGCAATTGACGTAAGTGCGGGTAATTTAATTACACCAACTTGAGAAATGGAATTAAGTGGAAAATATAAACGTCGGCTTGTTGTACACTTCGAAGGCATTTGCCAGTGGGAGTCGTTGCCAGATGTGTTTTTTGTGAGTGAGTGAGAGTGAGAGTGGGTGTCTGGGAAGCGAGAATGGGAACCGTCTACCACCGAATCTCAAGAAGACACGACCGCAGCTGGCGACAAGTTCGTAATTGTTGTCCTGTTGTTGTTTAATTGACTAAATTTGATGTCGCCTGGAAGCTGTTCACGGATTGGTCACAGCTGACCTGGCACAAGCTGGGGACAACAGGGAAAGCAATATTCATTGGCTGGCCAATGATAGAGTCCTACGAAAACGGAGGGGGCGTCGACGCCGTTTTCAGTTAGCTAATAAAAAAACGAACTTCCCCAATCATTTAGAAAAATTCTTGTGAACATTGTTTGTCTTTGGTTATCGTTTCTGTTGAAGCTGTTTATGTACCGTTTTGCGATCCATTGAGTTCGTTTCAGTTTGTTTTGAACAAAATAATTCCATTTTTTTTTCCACAATATATATTTTTATCAAGGCTCATATGGCGTTAGCCTCACGGGGCCGGGAGTTCAATACTTTGACAATTTTTCTTATTATCTATGTTAGTAATATGTAACCGATTACTCGCGGTTGGCTCGAGGTTAGTATTACAAGTGTTTTCGTAATTCGGATGTTGCTGTCTCCATTCCAGTGTTCGCTTTATTTTAGGCGATACCAAATCAACAGGCCGCTGCTCCGACCATTCTCCGTTTTTTTTTAACTTTGCATATATGGTGGCAGCTGCCTAAAATAACAATTTCATTGTCATAAATCCAAATTTTAATTGCGACTGATTTTCTAAAAGGACCTATCCAGAATCATTTAACTTCTGGATAGTAACTAGAAATTCAGATATCTCATTAAAATAGGATGGATGGCAAAGTTGAGCTTGGGTAGACTGAACACTTCGTAGTTGCTCTCCGTGATTGACCTGAACCAGCGAAATTGCACAAAGAACACACCGAATGACGCTTGGGAATAGCAAATCATTCTCATTGTGCAAGTTTCGGTGAATCTAATAGTAACTTTCTCCGTTTTGACCCCTTGTCACCCCTGCTTAAAAACTCCTGAACTACAGACAAACCTTTTTTGTGCGCATAAAAAAAATCGTGCGAAACTTCACTAGTAGTTTTAAAAAATCGTATTCGGTACAAAATTTGAAAAAAAAAATTTTTTGTGCGGTAGATCGAGACCGCATAAAAAAAGACGGGTGGGTAATGTCGTGGACATAACCGGAGTGACGTAGGACTATACAAAGGGGACAGCTTTTGTTGAATATATATTTTAAATATATTGTTTTATTTTCTTCTCCTACGTGAATACCTACCTATCTACCTGAAAAATGGATTAGTTTACTGTTTACTCTTTATGAACATGTTGATGGTTCTGAAAAGAACCTTTGGTGTTGTGTTTTTGTTATCACTCGATATTCCTATCTTGTTCGATTAAACCTTCCTGTTTAGCTATTGCGTTTGCCACTCGCCACAGCTTTCACAGTTGGAAAATTTCTTCCCATCCAGCTTGTGACATGTTGTTCAGTAAATTACATTTAATGCGACGTGCCGGAGAAACACTTTGTCACTCACTGAAACTAATGGTTGCCTTGATGAGCGCCGAACCGAAGCTGCTCTGTTCTTGATGCGGGTTTTCTGATTGTCGTGAGCAGCTTTGCAAGCCAACTCGAGCACTCCGACGGCCGAAACTCTATAATCGCTGTTAGGTATACTGGTGCTCCGGCACCAATCTGTTCGGCCTAGTTACCCTTGCGGAGCAATCAGTGAATGCGACCAACAGGGAACTGGAGACCTGTACGGTTCGAGTGAGACTTTGCCTTTCCCTTAACTTGTCCTCCTTTGTTACGTCCACGATGCCGATGCCGTACAACCACACGGGTTTACGGTTTGAAAGAAAATAAGGTATTTTTTTGGGGTCCGCGTGTTTTATACTCTAGCGGTACACACTCACAGGATAGAACCAAAACGGCAGACTCAGCCAGAGGGGCGAGTCCAACGAGACGAACGAATGAGCGTTAAAAGGGAGCGATGGCAAAAAAATACATTCATTACGATTTGTTCGCTCGTTGGATTCACATGCAGGCTAAAAAGGGTCCTTTTCAGGATCACAAAACTAACATCAATCTAATGAGTTTATTGTTTTGTTATCACTCGATATCCCCAACTTGTTCGGCTAAACCTTTCTGTTTAGCGATTGCATTTGCCACTCGCCACAGCTTTCACAGTTGGAAAATTTCTTCCCATCCAGCTTGTGACATATTTTACAGTAAATTACATTCAATGGCACGTCGCATTATCACCACTCAGTTTAAAGGTAATTTCAACCTGTAATTGAACATTTGTGATGACAGTGGTACAGTGCCGACTTTCAATGTGGGGTCATAATTTGCACCCCGAACTCTATGTTTACAAAAATGTCCAACTAAATATGTCGCATTACAGGTCCGTCCAATTGCTTAATGTCGAGATAAGTGTAAATTACTGTACTTTCAATCTAGAAGCAATTTAAAAATTGGTGAAAATCAATAAGCTCAGAACAACTGCCAAATTCACACAAAATCAATTTGTGTTTTATTATTATTTTGGATATTGTTTTAGAAAGCATTGAACTGTATTTCGTAAACTCTTTTTTGGAAGGTTTAATGGCCCTGAAAAGCGCCTTGTTTTATGGAATGGTTCCAATTTAGAAAACTTAGTACTCGTGGTTTTGAAAAAAACCATTTCGAACGCCCTCGACGCCGCCTTGTTCTGGATTTGCCACCAAAGCAGTTTGTATAAAGAACAAACTTTTTTCTTCTGCTACTTGATGCCGTTTTGCGATTGCGTTTGCCACTCGCCACTCGCTGCAACTACCTGTTGTCTTGATGTCCACCGAACCGAATGTGTTCTGTTCCGAATGCGGGTTTTCTTATCGTCGCGAGCAGCTTTGCCAGCCAACTCGATCACTTCGGCGGCCGAAATTATATAACGCCGGCTAGGTGGACTGGTGCACTGGTACTAACGCGCTCGGCCTAGCTACCCTTGCGGGGAACTTCAGATCAACACGGTTCGAGCGGGATTTTGCCTTTCCCTTCACTTTTCCTCCTTTACCATGTCCGGACATGGCTGCTTGTGTTGGTTTGTTGATGTGTTTGAATGTTTGAATGAGAATGATCGTTACGGAAGGAAGGAAGGAAGGTCTTGTGTTATAGAGACTTTAAACTTTTGCAGTTCATTCGTCTCTAGCCTTGAGAAAGGCCCTTTGAAAACTCTACTCTACTCTACTCCAGCGCTACCACCTCCGCCCTCTTGCCTTGAGAAAGGCACTCGATCCCTCGCCGTCCAGCTCGTCCAGCAACGATGTTGTCCAGTCGGTGTCCACACAAAGAATGATCGTTACGGCAGCGGAGCGGGAATTTTTAAGCTGACTGGCTGGCTCGAGAATTACGCATGTGTGAGACTGCGACCAATGTTTCCCTCATTTTTTTTCTTTTTTCTTTCCAATCGTGCTTCATTCTATTTCGCTGCTGCTCTGGTTGCCCGTTTTGGTCGGTACGATCTGAGGAGCACAAAATGGACCAATCAAAAATGGGCACATAGTGCATTTTGACAATGCTTGATATTTCACAATTATTCAATTATTTATCTCAAGAAAAATGAAATGTTATTCGTAATGATAGATGCGTAGATATATTTCCTATCAATTGATGCAAAAACCTTTGCGATATATTGAGAAATGCTCGAGTTATAAGCGTTCCAAATCTTGCATTTTTTCCTACTTGTTCAGTGCCTAGATTTCCATTTCACCCCCTATATCTTCCGGTTAGACGTAGTCCTACGTCAAAAGTTTCCCCTAAGAAAATAACTCAAATCCACGCCGTTTACGGTTTGATTTCCTTTTGTTTCTTTGCTTTGCGATGGAACAGTTTGCCTATTCGATTGCGCGTGGCTGTGTTGTGCTTTTAGTTCATGTCAAACTTGTTGCTACTAGAAATCATATCGAGTGCAACATAGTGCATTTGATGGAAGGATGAGAATAATTTAAGAAATTAATTTTATAGACGCAAATGTGGTTTTTTCGCATTGAAATGCATATGAAATATCGAAAAAAACTAAATGAACGATAACTTCGGCAAATATGCTCCTTTTCATATACTGCATGAAAAAAAGCGCACAAGAACAGAAAATCACACAAAAAAAATCACACAAAAAATTCGCTTAAAAAAAAGGTTTTTCCTGTATATATTTTTATCCATCACGCGTGTCACATTTTAACATATTGTTTTTAATCACCACTAGGGGAAGGGTGGTAAAGACGGACACCCTAAGTAAAGTTGATTTTTTGACGTAGAACTACGTCTTTCATTGAGGGTGCCAAATCGAAAAAAAACAGGTCACGTTTTTATGAAATGAAGTTAACGTTAATAACTATTTTTGCCGCGAACGGATTTTGGCGATTTATATACCAAACGAATCGTAAATTCCCTAAGATTTGTTTGATATTCTATACATCACAATCCCCTGGTGTGTAAGTGGTTAAAATTCATGAAAACTATAAGCGTTTCCATTTTACCATACATTTATTCCTCTGATTTGTGTGCTTACCCGAACAGCGCTGTCAATAACAAGCAACTTATCGACGAGCAACGAAGGTGAAATCGTAAAATTCAAAGCCTCCGTGAACAAAGGAAAGATAGCAGAACGGAGGGGTATATTTGCCTAGAGTATAGACAGAAAATAAATGTTCTGGAATTTGGCCTGTGATTTGGTTTCGCATGGCGGTAGCAAAACTATCTCCACCAAGGATGGAAGCTAAGCTGATCCCTGGTATGGTAAAGCAGGCGTCAAGGTTGTGCGCCAAAAATTATTGGAGAATACCAAGCATCTTGAATGTCGTGCTGGAATGTTACAAGTTATTTGGGTTCGCGTGCCAGTCGCAAAACTACTTTCAACTATGATTGCATTTCAGCTAATCTTGATTATAATGAAGCAATGCTACTCTTTTTGAGGTTGTTGAGATTAACAGAAAAAGATTATTTCATTTATTTAGTCACTAAGAAAGTAAATGTCGTTCTGGAAATTTGTATGTGATTTGGTTTTGCTTGCCAGTAGCAAAACTTTCTCCACTAAGAATGACAGCGCGCTTATCTTGAGCATGGAAAAGTAATGCAACTTTTTTCGAGGCCAGTGATATTGACAGAAGCGTTTCTATTGAGAATAGCGCAAAATGATGAGAAGTGTTAATATTCCTAGTAGCTTCAAGCCACCGATGTATAGCTGTATGCATGCTATGACGAACGCTTGTTTGGCGCTTTGTTTACGTTGTACGAACGATGCCTAGAGGTGCGATTCAACTGAGGCAATACTAAATAACATGTCGCATGATATTTGATACTTGCAAATATTCTCATTGTTGTTGTTTTCATGCGGTGCCAATGTTATATTGATGTAGTTATGAGATGTGGAATAATGGTGCTGGTACAACAAGTATATAATCGACTGTAGCAGAGTCTATGTCAATTGCGAAAAAAGCCACCGAAATAGCGTTCGAGGTAAATTTTCAATGCATTGACATGAAACAAATTGCGACAAACGTTCAGCTAGTGTATTGTTTTGCGAGGCCAAGAATGAATAATCAATCAATTATCGTCAACTGATTCTACAATAAAAAAAACCATTTCAGAGCGATTAAACCATTCTACTTAACAGTTATTTCTAAAATTTTACAGGATTATAAAATAATATCCGAAGTTATTAATAATCGACTTATATAAAATAACAGCGCAGTTCTACGTTAAAAATGCGGTCTTGGACACAACCTCCTATAATTTTTTCGTAAATTTTACAGAAAAACATATAGCTATCTCACCACAATTGAGTCTAAGTTTCTTTTTATGAAATAAAATCTGTCTTTGAGGCAGAAATTCTGAAAAATGAAGGTCTCCGGCATCTTTGAAAAAATAAGATGGAGTCGGGAAAGATGAACACTAACTGAAAATTCAAGTTTATGTACTCGATAAGTTTTGGAGGACTTCAAACATGCCTTAAAATGATCTAACAAAAAGACTAGACTAAAATCATCTAGAAGGGCATGTATTTTTGACGTGGGACTACGTCTAACCGGAATATATTGGGTGGGGTAAAATGAAATCCTAAACACAGAACATGCAGGAAAAAATGAAAGATTCCGAATGCTTATAACTCGAACATTTCTTACAGGATCGGAAAGATGTTTGCATCAATTGATGGGGAATATTTCTACGCGTCTATTGCAATTAATAAAATGTTATTTTTCATTAGATAAACAATTGTATAACTGTAAAATGTTATGTGTTTTTTAAATGCCCTAAGTGCCTCGTTTCGATTGGTCCGATTTACGGTTTCCCCAACACAGCCATCAAAACTAAGCAGCCATCGACATTGCAAATACATGAAAGTAAGGGAGTTTTCGTTCTCACCGAAATGTGTTTCCTAACATAGACTTCAAATCCAAGGTTTCTGGGGAAATCGGCTTTGCAAATAAATGCAAACTGCGAGTTCTTTTGTACTCGCTTGCCTATGTGTTTCCCTAACACAGTCTTCTAAACTTAGGAACCTGGAAAAATCGTGTAGACATTACAGGCGGATGAACTTTCAGGTTTCAAGAAAATTCGCGGTTCGAAAAGTACGTACACTTGAGAGATGCAAACTTCAGAGGAAAATGTAAAATAAAATAATCGTTTGATTATTCTTCCGTTCACATATTTTGTCTTAGATATCATACCAAACGGAATAGGACTGTCATTTAATTTACTTGTAACGAAGAACAAAACCTATCACAATGCATGAATTGACCTAACATGTTCAATCTTTTTACTCACAAAGCAAATATATTGAATTCAATTGGATTCGGAAATTGTTTCATTCGATCAAGAATTTAATCAAAACAAACAAGTGATTGCTTAGCTTAGATAGTCCCACGTCAACTTTGCGGTTATATCATAGATATAACCCACCCGATTTTTCTCATTTGCTCATGTTTGAAATAGCTTCCGGCATTCGGAATGACAAATTCGGATTACGTTTTAAAAACCGCTCTGCTGATTCGTCCATGATAAGTGGTTACACTTGCAAACGCAGTTAGTGAGCATCTGTTCATGAAAGAAGGATGAGATAATCAAGTTATTCTAGAAACAAAATGATTGTATTTTGTCGGTGGAGCGTCCGTCTCACCCGACTTGATTAGTCTTTTATTTTCGTTAATATTTCTGTAGTAAAAATGCGAAAACTTCACCGCTGATTCTATAAACTGGAAGAGAAGTGAAAGACTCACGTAACGAAAAGTACACCAAAAAATTACACGATAACAATGAGAATCTTATTTCTGCAGATTTCTGCAGTCTTTATCTTTTGTTTAAAATGATTATCATACCATTTCGATGATCCGATGCCATACAAATGAAACACAAATTTCTGCATCACTCGAGAATTAATCAAGCAAATGAAACCAAATTTGGCATGTGGAGGTTTTAGGGTGCTATAAATGTTTTTACGGTGGTTAGACACTCCACCCCCTCTCTCTAAGGGCAAATGCTGCCATACTGCCAAACAAATTTCAACGGGGTCGATTAGAAGACCATTCAATGAACAGTTCTGGGAATGGACCCATGAACTTGCTCATAGTAAGAAAACGTGAATGTTTGAAGGTATTGATAACAAAAATCAAATTTTGGGCGGGACGAAGTTTGCCGGGTCAGCTAGTTAGTAGAATAAAACTATCCCTCTCACGAGCCACAAACTTCTACGCTTCGTAAAACACAAACTAGTGCAAAAAAAAAAGTCACAGCATAGCTGACGTAGGATTCCGTTAGACTATCCGTTGATTTTTAATGTGTTTGAAGAATTACATCGTGAAATTCTTTGATGATGATTTGGTTTTAATGTCTCTTTTAGCGAACACATTTTGGTGAGAACAAAAGTTCCCCCTACTTTCATGTATTTGCAATGCCGATGTCCCCCAGGCAGCTTGGTTTTGATGTCTCTGTTAGGGACCCGCCGCATGTGTCGTCAATTTCGACCAATCAGAAGTGGGTTTTTCCGTTAGGATAGGGGTTGAGATTTTTCAATTGTTCGATAGTTATTTTCATGATATATATTATTTTCTTCAATATAAAAAATTGTTATGGAGTGCCGAAATCCATTAACGCAAAAATTACTTCAATCAATTATGAAATGGCTGAGCAATAAGCGTTTGAAATCGGACAATTTTCACGATCCGCTCGATTTTTGATTTTCAATTTGTACCCCAATATGTTCCCGGAAGACGAAATCCTACGTCAAAAATTCGATAATATGGATAATATGGACATTAGGGTGCCAATGAATGTATGGGAAAAATCGACCCTAACATTTCTAAAAATGTTACACTATACAAAATGTTTACCACCTCGAAAAAACACCCTATACCAAATATCAGCTCAATCGGACTTAAGGGAGAGTGGCGCAAAGCGGTCAAAGTTTCAGTTTTTTGAAAATCGAAAAATCACCCAAGGAGGGAGTAAAGGTAATCGAGGGTTTCGAAAAAATAGTTTTTGATGCCAAATGTCTTAAAATTTCATGAAACGTCGAGATCTAGTGTCATCTCGAATTTTTTTTTAAATCGACACTCTGGGACTTTTTTTCCGGAGTACGAGACGAAACATATGGTTTTAGGTGCCAATAAAAATATTTATCTCGATTTTTCATTCGGAACATGTTATGAAATGTTGATTTGCACGATAATATACTCTATGCAAAATATCAGCTCATTCGAACTTCATTTACTAGTGTTGCAGACGTTAAATTTTGAGTTTTGTTGAAAACCGGAAAATAATCGGAAATCGGGGTTTTAAAAAATTTTGTTTGCATCCAAATCTCTTAAAATTGCGTGACACATCGAGATTTATAGTTATCTCAAAAAAAATAAAAAGTGAAAAAAACATTTTTTTTTTCAAGATAAAAGTAAATCTCGACGAGTAATGCAATTTTAAAACATTTGGCACGAACCATTTTTTTTGAAAACCCCGATTTTCGGTGAGTTTTCGTTTATCAAAAAACTCAAATTTTTACGTCTGTGACGAATGAGCTGATATTTTGCATAGAGTATATTATCGTGCAAATCAACATTTCATAACATGTTCCGAATGAAAAATCGAGATAAATATTTTTATTGGCACCTAAAACCTATAACCTAAAACCATCTGCAGAGCAAGTTTAGTACTATTTTGTATGCTTTTTTGTGGTTCCTATCCTTCGCACAAAAACAGGAACGCCTATAATATTCATCGTCAGCCAGTATTTATTCAAAGGCTTTCTTCGTACCTTACAAAGAGTTTTTCGGTTAGCCATAGAGATTTTTTTTCAAATTTTAGTACTGGATAGTGCGTTTCACAGAAGTACTCGCGCGGGAGCTTGATACTTATGGAGACATAACTTACATCGCCCAAAACATTTGAAGGAGACAATTTTGCATACTATTTTGCAATAATGTTAATCCCACAGCCATCGTTCTGTCTTTAAGTTAACTTGCTAATGAACTGAGCCCCGCAGTGGGACAAAACCGAACCCAGTCCGATGGATATCTCTCCCCGGTGATGTATTTTCTTTTGTTTCGCCTCCAAAGTACCACCAACTGGGCCACCAGAGGGGATTTAGCAGGTCTGTTTGCGTATAATCCGAACGTTCCGAAGAATCATGACCAGGGGTAGGGATTAGCATAATTGACAGCAGTCACCGAAGCGCAGTTGGCTTTCGTGTCATCGATGTTGTCGCACCTGGTCGGGCAAAGATCTGTTGGTGTTGTTGGTGTTATTGGGTGCTCTCTCTCTCCTTCTGCATGGCGGCTTGCTTCGGAAGTCCGATGCGGATCACAAATAAAAGAACGGAGAAAAGCTGTCAAGGAATGTGAATTTACATAATTGGTCAATTATCATTAGGTCCGAGAATCGGAGCGGGATGGAAATTAATGAAAAGAATCGGCTCGGGATGGATAGCAGAGCTTACGGCGGTGGGCAAGGTCGGAAGGGCGATTGTTTTTATTTGTAACCAGTGATCCTTTATTGTCACGTACAAATTAAGATTCCAAACGACAGGTGGGCTCCTGAGAGCTGTAGGAATAAAGAGCATTTGGAGTTTGAAATTGCTGTGACAACGAAAAAACGGAAGGAGGAATTGTTGTTTGTTATTTGTTGTGCCAATTTGGCACTGAACATAATCCGATTACTGAACCAGAGCTGGATATTCCTTGCGAAAGTAATGAATATTACGTAAATATTTTCCAGATTTTTATAGACCGTGATGGCATGCTGTTCGTATTCAGTGAAAAGCTTAAGGGAACACAACTTTGGTTCGGTCAATTCAAAAGGGATTATCCGAATCATGGAGCTGCTCGAATTGCAGCAACGCAATAAAGAGTGTGTCCTTTTTCGGAAGAATTGAACGAGGCTTTGTTGAAATGGGGCTGTTAAACTGCGTTACTTTCCGAGGCGCTTGCAGACCGAAACAGTGTGGAAATTTGCCGGGTTTTGATACTTTCGTTCGATTCTAAACTGAACACATGTTATTTTACGATGGGAACATTACCTATTTTAATATTATCCACAATTTGCGAGCGAATTGCGAATTCTGGAAACGACGATGATACCCTCGGGTGATGTTAACAATCATCCTGACATTCCAGTCCAAGCAATTTTAATGCACATATCAAATTAATTTTCAGACTGTTATGATCTATAAACTCACGAACACTGCTCTACGCTTGCACAACGCGACAGTCACGCTACGAGACAGTAAATAAAGCGGCATTTTTGACACCATATTAACGCGTTCTGTCCTACTATCCCTCCTTGGCGCTGTGCATACAAATAACCGAAATTACTCAACCAGCTATGAATACGTATAGCAGCCAACAAAAGAAATTTAATAACCTCGTAAAATATCCTTATCTTCCGCGCAGTATCTCGTCTTTTCAGCAGCTCGAAGAAGCGACAGCAGACGCTCCGAGATGGCCATATGCATCCCTGGCGAAGATTTGCAGGAAACGCGCCCCCGAGAAGAACTCCTTCGCCGTATTGTCTTCCAATAACCGGCATGTAACGATATCGATTCGAGCTAAGCCACTCTTGTTCGCTTCTGTGTTCACATCTAGCTCAAGCTTTTCCCGGACGCAGGAGAAATTTATTATGACGAGAAACGATTGATGATGTTTGATATTGGCGATATACATATTTTAATAATAACCCATATGGGGTGCCTGGTGGATCAAATTTTCCCCTCTGCCCTCGACAAACTCCGGGCGGCTTTCCAACATTTCGCGCTGCAATGTAGCTGCCTGCCCTAATCCCTCGAAGAGGGACTGAGCAGAGTAGGTTGAATAAATCTGTCGTTGTAGCCTGTCGGAACGAGCGAACATTACTTCGTTTGACAGGAACCGACGCTTCTCGGGTGGTGCAGATTTCAGCTCTTTAAGCGCTTCCGAAATCACATAAAATCTCCATCACCATCATCCCATCGTCGATGTCTGCATGTTTGCTGGTTGCTGGAAAAGCCAATCTCTTGCGTGGACCAACCGAGTCAGCCAGCGGGAAAAATCATCATAAATCTCATCCAATTTAAGTTTTAAAAATACAGTAAACGGTGGGATTTCTTTTTTTTACGATTTTCAATTTAGGGACTGCTGCGCCCAAGCGCGAGTCGAGTGGGAGGGAGATAGAATAACGCCAAAAAATAAAAATAAGTCGAACGAAAGCAGCTCAGCTCTCATCCTATAAAAAGTCATAAAATGGCACTTTATTTTAAATTGAACTCCCTTTCAGCGATAGACAGAGCAGCCAAACTCCAGCAGCCAAACAACAGCAGCAGAAACATGACAGAAGACAATCGATGCAAGACCATATGTTGCAGGCAATTTCCGAATGCTGTAGTGATTTTTTTTCCGCCTCTTGTTCTCCAGGGGTCATTTGCTCGCGCTCGTTGATTCCCACTGGTTGAATCTCTTGCACTTGCCGCACGCCGCCATATCGAATTGGTTGCTGGCATTGCGCAGGTTTGGCTAATGGTGTGCTGCGGAATGGTTATTTGACAGCTTTATTGGGCATTGGAATTGCTATGGGGGAATGCAATATTTTCCCGGATTGACAGAGGCATTCCGTTCATGGTTTTCCTGAAATTATTCGCGTTGGTTTTGTCGGTTATTGAGCGATTTGTGCACTGATATTTCAGGAGGGATCTAAAATTTGTGCCAACTGATACGAATATCATTATTCGAAACTTATAGTGAGATTAAGTTTGGTTGATACAAATCAATGATATTTCAAAAAATATAAAATATATATGACTATCCAAAATGACACTCTTCGTTATTATATGACCATACAAAACCAGGTCATTCCAAAATGAGTAATAATTAATTGTCTTCTCCATACTACACTCTTTACTCGTAAAATAAGTAAGTTTTATTATTAGAAGGTGGTTCTAGAGAGAACCCAAATAAATCATTAGCTGTTATTAACGAATTTCATGCCAACTCCACTGGCCATTGGAATCAATAACTTTACATTACATAGAAATGTTGTGGGTGTAAAAAAATTGCACAATGGTCCAGGAGATGCATTTGAGTGGAATTTAGCATTTAGAGACTTTTTATGATCAAAAAATTTGATCAACAAGGGTGGTTAGAAATGATTAAGCTATAGCTCATATTGTTTGTTAAATGAAACTTAAAGTCAATTATAAAACATTTAACAAACTCCAAGGAATGGTGGAAAAGTTTATTCGACCATATTTTGATTTGTTAAACGCTACTTAGACTGCACTAGCATAGAAGATGATCTTCGTCTGACTGCATCATTTTCTTTTAACAAATTTCAACCAATAGAATTCGCTTTTAATTCCGTGATCGATGTTTATTAGATTAAAAATGTTCAAATTTTTTGAGCTTTTGAAAAAAATATCAATAAAACTTAACAACTTAAAGTGAACTTGTAATTTTGGGCATTCAATGTTATGATGGAAATTTCCACCATTTTGTAAAGATAGATTGAGCATCATGAATTTTTGCGAGGATGATCCTCCATCAAACCATTTGCTCTGTTAGGCCACTTAAATTGTAATATCAAACAATCGAACATGAGATTATAAAACGCTCGCAGCAAATGCTCCTCTCAGTTATCCATCATGGGATGTACAAATGCTACTTTGCAGTTGAAGAAACGCTTTTGTGGCATATTATCCAGGTAAATATCAATGGTTGAACGAAAGACTCAATTTGGTCTGAATAATCATCTATTTAACGTTTAGTACAACATATTGTCTAATTGAGCTCTCAATGCAATTTTTCTACCGTTATTCGACTGATTAGTGAAATAGACGAATTTCATGCCATCTCTTCTTAAGAGTTGGCAGCACCATCTTAGCTAGCAGTACAACATTGTGGGTGTAAAGACATTGGTCAAATGAGCAACTTTGCATACTTGAAATATTCAAAAAAGGAATTAAACTTCTTTTTGAAAAGGCCATTATTTAGGTTTTTAGATTAATATTATATTAACATATGAACATTTGTCGAAGACGTCCACTTTCTATCTTTAACAGTTTCTGGAATATATGACATTTTTGAAACTGAAAAACTCTTCGTAACATTTTTGTGTGTAAATTCTCGCGTTTGACATGTTCTTGACGTGTTTCCAAATAGAAAAAAGTTTGCGGAATATGTGAATCGAAATAATTTACACACCAAAAGTTTACGAATGAAACATTAATAGTAATTTTTAGCAGTGCCCTTCTTCCAATGTATGGGTGACTTGGTGATAATCATATGGGCTATTCACATAAGTTTTGTTCTAAATTTAAAAAAAAATATATTTTTGAAAAAAAATAATTTTAATTTTTTCCTAAATAATTTTATTTTAATGAAATTTTGTTTTTTTAATTTGTTTGATATTTTGGATTGAAAACTTGCATAATTTCCTACTTTTCATCATTTAATCAACATTTTGTAGGTCGTATAGTTTCTGAGTCAATTTTTTTTGGAAAAAAAGTTGGAAAGAACTTACAATTTCGAAAAACGTCTCACTCAAAAGCTATAAACTACAAAATGTTGGTTAAAGAATGAAATGTAGGAAATTAGTATTTTTTTCATTAAAAAAACCATTGACAAAAAACAATATTTTCAAAGTTAAAATCCATTTCTCTCAAAAATATGTTTCTTTTTAATTCTGAATAAATTTTTCTATTCAAAAACATGTCCAAAGCGAGAATTTACACACAAAAATGTTACGGGTAAAACATTATTTCTTCAGGAGTCTCCATATAAAAATGCCATATATTCCAGAACCTATAAAAGATAGTAAGTTGAAGTCTTCGACGAAAGTTCATATTTTTAATGAGATCTAAAACTTTGTCGAATACACTATAGGCTATCTTGACTTTACACAGAATTTGGACTAGTTGTGATTTAAAAAAAGTCACAGGACCGCATTGTTGACGTAGAATTACGTGAGGCTATCTGTTGCATGCTAATTTTGAATATATTTGAAGATCGTTAAACGTTTGTTTGGCTGTTGGGTATTGTTTGTTCACTCCACCAATGTTTAGTGATGATGACAGAAGGATGATAATAAGTCGTTGGACTGTGTGTATCACGATAGAAGATGCAGGAATGGAATGAGATATGATGAAAACCGCCTCTGCGGTCATAGACGAGATGCCTCCTGTGTTCTGTATGGTTGAAATAAAGAAAAAAACTCACCAATTTAATATAAGATAATTATCAATATCGAACACAACTATAAATTTTTCTCATCAGCTAAAACATGCTATTTTATTATAGAGAAAATATATTTGAAATGGGAAAGGTAAATTTCTTTTATAATTTTCACTTTCTGAGTGTTTATTCAACCCATTTCCATTTTCGCTTCAAACTCATAGTAACACGATGATATATGCCTCAATGCGAATTTTATGTAGATATGTAGAGCATATGGGAAATCACTTTTTTTAATATACCTTCCATTTTATAATTTTTCTCGCCGTATGAACATTCCTTGGGTAAAAATGAACACAACAAAATTTATGTTGTAACAACAATCCTAGTTGTGTATGGTTGTTTTGTATATTGTAGCATAGCATAGCTCAATCGGTTCCGTACTTTTGGAGTTTTTAACGCGCACACAAACGAACGAAAAATTTATATATATGTAGAGATAGATGAGGGAAATCGATAAATGTTAAATCACTTCGAAACACAATTTCAATTCATGATTTTGTCAAACACGTGTAAAAGAGATGTTTCCTTCACATAGAACACATATTCATTACTGAATAGTCGATATATATATATATATATATATATATATATATATATATATATATATATATATATATATATATATATATATATATATATATATATATATATATATATATATATATATATATATATATAGATATATATATATATATATATGAATGTTCTGTTCGTTTGTGTACGGGTCAAAAACTTGAAAAGTGCGGAACCGATTGAGCTCGAAGTTGTACACAATATACAATGCACTTCAAGGAGTGTTGTTACGGCATAAAAAAATGGAAAATTGGAAGAAAAATGATTTTATATATGACCAGAGTGCGTTTCTGAAATTGAGCTTTTAATGAAAATCGACTATTCAGTAGTGAATATGTGTTCTATGTGAAGGAAACATCTCTTTTCCACGTGTTTGACAAAATTATAAACTGAAATTGTGTTTCGAAGTGATTTAAAATTTATCGATTTCCCTCATCTATCTATATCTCTATATATATATATAAATGTTCTATTCGTTTGTGTACGCGTCAAAAACTCGAAAAGTACGGAACTCATTGAGCTCAAAGTTGTACACAACATACAACCCACTTCAAAGAGTGTTGTTACGGCATACAAAATTAGAAAATTGGAAGAAAAATGATCAGAGAGCGTTTCTGAAATTGAGCTTCTAATGAAAATCGACTATTCAGTGATGAATATGTGTGCTATGGGAAGGAAACATCTTTTTTACACGTGTTTGACAAAATCATGAATTGAAATTGTGTTTCGAAGTGATTTAACATTTATCGATTTCCCTCATCTATCTCTACATATATATAAATTTTTCGTTCGTTTGTGTGCGCGTTAAAAACTCCAAAAGTACGGAACCGATTGAGCTATGCTATGCTACAATATACAAAACAACCATACACAACTAGGATTGTTGTTACAACATAAATTTTGTTGTGTTCATTTTTACCCAAGGAATGTTCATACGGCGAGAAAAATTATAAAATGGAAGGTATATTAAAAAAAGTGATTTCCCATATGCTCTACATATCTACATAAAATTCGCATTGAGGCATATATCATCGTGTTACTATGAGTTTGAAGCGAAAATGGAAATGGGTTGAATAAACACTCAGAAAGTGAAAATTATAAAAGAAATTTACCTTTCCCATTTCAAATATATTTTCTCTATAATAAAATAGCATGTTTTAGCTGATGAGAAAAATTTATAGTTGTGTTCGATATTGATAATTATCTTATATTAAATTGGTGAGTTTTTTTCTTTATTTCAACCATACAGAACACAGGAGGCATCTCGTCTATGACCGCAGAGGCGGTTTTCATCATATCTCATTCCATTCCTGCATCTTCTATCGTGATACACACAGTCCAACGACTTATTATCATCCTTCTGTCATCATCACTAAACATTGGTGGAGTGAACAAACAATACCCAACAGCCAAACAAACGTTTAACGATCTTCAAATATATTCAAAATTAGCATGCAACAGATAGCCTCACGTAATTCTACGTCAACAATGCGGTCCTGTGACTTTTTTTAAATCACAACTAGTCCAAATTCTGTGTAAAGTCAAGATAGCCTATAGTGTATTCGACAAAGTTTTAGATCTCATTAAAAATATGAACTTTCGTCGAAGACTTCAACTTACTATCTTTCATAGGTTCTGGAATATATGGCATTTTTATATGGAGACTCCTGAAGAAATAATGTTTTACCCGTAACATTTTTGTGTGTAAATTCTCGCGTTGGACATGTTTTTGAATAGAAAAAAACGATTGTGGAATATGTCAACCGCGATAATTTACACATAAAAATATTACGAGTTAAACATTAGTATTAATTTTTCAAGGAGAACATGAAAAGTTTTTGCTAGGAAAACTCTTTCCCTGTAGCTGTGACCTTCTACCGATGTATGAATGACTTGTTAGTAATTGTATGGGACAGTCATGTATATTTTATTCAGAATTAAAAAGAAACATATTTTTGAGAGAAATGGATTTTAACTTTGAAAATATTGTTTTTTGTCAATGGTTTTTTTAATGAAAAAAATACTAATTTCCTACATTTCATTCTTTAACCAACATTTTGTAGTTTATAGCTTTTGAGTGAGACGTTTTTCGAAATTGTAAGTTCTTTCCAACTTTTTTTCCAAAAAAAATTGACTCAGAAACTATACGACCTACAAAATGTTGATTAAATAATGAAAAGTAGGAAATTATGCAAGTTTTCAATCCAAAATATCAAACAAATTAAAAAAACAAAATTTCATTAAAATAAAATTATTTAGGAAAAAATTAAAATTATTTTTTTTCAAAAATATATTTTTTTTAAAATTTAGAACAAAACTTATGTGAATAGCCCATATGATTATCACCAAGTCACCCATACATTGGAAGAAGGGCACTGCTAAAAATTACTATTAATGTTTCATTCGTAAACTTTTGGTGTGTAAATTATTTCGATTCACATATTCCGCAAACTTTTTTCTATTTGGAAACACGTCAAGAACATGTCAAACGCGAGAATTTACACACAAAAATGTTACGAAGAGTTTTTCAGTTTCAAAAATGTCATATATTCCAGAAACTGTTAAAGATAGAAAGTGGACGTCTTCGACAAATGTTCATATGTTAATATAATATTAATCTAAAAACCTAAATAATGGCCTTTTCAAAAAGAAGTTTAATTCCTTTTTTGAATATTTCAAGTATGCAAAGTTGCTCATTTGACCAATGTCTTTACACCCACAATGTTGTACTGCTAGCTAAGATGGTGCTGCCAACTCTTAAGAAGAGATGGCATGAAATTCGTCTATTTCACTAATCAGTCGAATAACGGTAGAAAAATTGCATTGAGAGCTCAATTTGTTGTACTAAACGTTAAATAGAAGATTATTCAGACCAAAATGAGTCTATCGTTCAACCTTTGATATTTACCTGGATAATATGCCACAAAAGCGTTTCATCAACTGCAAAGTAGCATTTGTACATCCCATGATGGATAACTGAGAGGAGCATTTGCTGCGAGCGTTTTATAATCTCATGTTCGATTGTTTGATATTACAATTTAAGTGGTCTAACAGAGCAAATGGTTTGATGGAGGATCATCCTCGCAAAAATTCATGATGCTCAATCTATCTTTGCAAAATGGTGGAAATTTCCATCATAACATTGAATGCCCAAAATTACAAGTTCACTTTAAGTTGTTAAGTTCTATTGATATTTTTTTCAAAAGCTCAAAAAATTTGAACATTTTTAATCTAATAAACATCGATCACGGAATTAAAAGCGAATTCTATTGGTTGAAATTTTTTAAAAGAAAATGATGCAGTCAGACGAAGATCATATTCTATGCTAGGTCAGTCTAAGTAGCGTTTAACAAATCAAAATATGGTCGAATAAACTTTTCCACCATTCCTTGGAGTTTGTTAAATGTTTTATAATTGACTTTAAATTGCATTTAACAAACAATATGAGCTATAGCTTAATCATTTCTAACCACCCTTGTTGATCAAATTTTTTGATCACAAAAATTTCAGGTATAATTAAGTATAATGTCAAGAAAAACAATCATCAAACTGTCAAACTGATGGTGAATTGTTAGTTGAGAAGAGAGAAAAAGAGAAAGAAAAGAAAGGAACAGGGATTAGAAAATGTACTGAATGTTTCTAAACAAAATCAATCTATTTTTTGTGGGATTTTTTCCATCTTTATTCAGGTGACTCTAATTTTTGAATAATCGCCAAAGAAGGGTTTCACAACGCTGACAATTCGTTTGTATGGTTATATTCAACACAAAAAGTGCATTTTGATGAACAGACCATAAGAAATTGAAATCACCTGCCATCAAAAACTCATGTTACATACAGGTCAAAAATCCGTTTATTCCCTATTAAAGCACTGAAAATATAAAATGGCGTTAAAATTCTAGCATAAAGTGAGCTGAAAAAAGGTTGTCATAAAGCCAAATTATTAGCGACATCTTTTATTTTACGCTGCTGAAGACCCGGTAGGTGGCACAATTCCTGAGATCCAAGGGTGGATCGGTTTAAAACCATCCTTCCCTATATGGTCGGTGTTAAGTCAGAAGGCTTTTTTTGTTTCAGATAATCAGAAGGGCTGGAATCGTGTACGTCATGGAACAACTGTTTTATGAACCCCCTCACTCCATCAGCTTGTAACCATTCTAATTGCGAATATTTTTCCTCCGTTATATTTTTGTTTCATTGTCAAAAGATATGTTAAAAAATAATGATATAATGAGTAATAAAAATATTCTATGTTTGATTTTCTCGGAGCTCGAGAAAACATCTGAAATTCGTGCCTCTAGAATACTCCCTTAAGCATTTTGTAAGCTACATACCATATTCTAGGATTGGGCGATCTTCATAAGAAGATCGATCTTGTCGAATCGATTCTGTAAACGGCGAAGGAATCGATCCACTAATTAAATCGGTATCAAAGAATCGATCTTTGAAAAATCAAATGCTTTATTTTCGATTCATCTGCTTATTCTATAGGAGTGTAGTCTTTTCCTTAGACAGGGAACACAAATTTCATATTATCATCAGAATATATTATAGATCACCATCAAAAGCATTTTGTTTTGTTCTTCAGCATGACGATCACAAAAAAAAATTAAAGTAAAAAAAAACCTATTCCATTGCATTTATCTTGTGCAGTCAGGGAGTCGTTTTGTTAAATTAATTAATTGAAAAAGTATCAGTGGAAACTCAACAATTGGTATCTGCCTATAACTCAGTTGATAACTATCCCATAGAAGCCAAACGTGCCATAAGTCCGTTATGTAGTCTAAGCCGATTCTTGATTTTGCGCCAGTTATAAAAACAACCTTTCGCCTGGACTTAATGTCAACATCTAGTTCAGTGATCCTATAATGCACTGGTTACAGTACCTCCCTCAGTAGCTGCTGCTAGTTCTGTTTCTGTCAGTATTTGTACGGAAGTAAATCGTAGAAGAAGCGAGCCAAATGCTGACATTATATTTTAAAAAATTGTTAGGTTGTCTTTGTGAGATTGAAATCGATGTATATGTATACAAAAATCTACAAAAAAAAATCTAAGATCGGAAAAATCGATTTTCTCGAGTACTAAAGATCAACCCAAAAAATCAAAAATCGAAATGGAAAAGATCGATCTTCTGAAAATTGATCGCTCAATCCTACCATATTCATCAGATTTGGATAATCACGCGTGTAACAGAAATGACGTATCGAAATTGTTTTGAATGCTCAACGAAAACCCCTTGTAGCACCAAACTTTAAGCTCGTTTTTCTCGAATTCATAAAAATGAAATGGTTCGGTCTGACTTAACACCGACCATACATGAATTTCTACTGTTTCTGCTATGTTGAAACCAGTCCACACATGAAACTAAAAACTGTTCTTCGAAGGCTCAGATCACTGAGCACACCAGTGATCATGCAAAACAATACTGCATGGGATGGGCATAAATTCGTTTGAAGAGAAAAGAAGATAATTACTTAGAGCTACTAGACATGCGCCATAGAAAAAGGCTTCCATTACCTGTGCAAAGTCCAGATAAAGCAAAAGTGCAATTCAGCCTGAATAATATACCATAATGATAACAATTGTAAATATTCAAGAGCATTAGAGAAGGAAAGTGGAAATCAGGCATAATTAGAAGAAAAGCAATTAAATTATCCGACAAACTCAGTTTCCATAATTTCCCTGACTAGGGAAAAACGGCAATTTTTGTTTGTCCAAGAAAGCAGTAACTCTCGCTTATACTTATCTCGCCTCATGGTCGCTTCCACGTTATCCAGGCATTCTGAGTATCTGAGATTATTGTTACAAGTGATAACAACGAGAGGGGATTTCTTCCGTAACTATAATTGCAAAACTCAATGTTTTTGATGTTCGTAGAATTATTATAATGCTACTGTGTATTTTAATATGTACATATAAGTTTTTTTTCCATGTTTTACAATACACAGTGGCTCAAAGTCGAAATCGTACCCCACCATGCAGATCTATTTTCACTACTTTTGAAAATCGAAAATAAGCTTCCGAATCATTCTATCAAGATAACTAGCTGATCCGGCAAACGTTGTTTTGCCATAAAAATTATTTCTAGTGAATATGTTGGTTGTTAAATTAAAAATAACTAATGTATTGTAAGAGTGTTTAAACGTTTTAACGATCTACATATACGTAAAACGTTCATTACTCTTGTGTTTCACATACCGAGGAATAGGGCCCCAAGTCGATGGCCACCGACAAAAATTGAAAAAAAAACACAAATCATTCTTTGTATTCCAGTCCCGATGTATTTCATTAACGAATCTGAAGTGAAGATAGGAATATATTTTTGTCGTAAAGTAGACAAAATAAATGAAGAATATCAATATAAATTTCGTTGTTGCAAATGTATTTGTTGCTCTTCATCGAACCACAGAACTCAACATTAATATGAGCATTGAATGTTTTGCTCAGCTGAGGCGAATGTGGCACTGCCGAACGATTTTCCATGTCAATGTTTGCGTTGATAATTTTTATGAATGATTGTCTGTCATTATAAGTTTTTAGTCGTTGATATATTGGACATCCACCTAAGGTTACGGTCATGTCGTTGGTGAATTCTTTGAGAAAATGCATTGTACACCTTCCATCTGCTATGCAAGGCTATAAAAGTTTTAGATTACCGCACGGTAATGAACCATATTTGTGGTATCAACATCGAACAATAGAAGCAATTTTAAGTTGTTGAAATTTGAATGAAAATTTTTATTCGATGTTGTTTCAATACTTAGTAGACCTCGTCCTGACCCTAACTTAACAATTATCTATTGATCTTCTTGAATTTCAACCAAAATATCATTCAAAATATAAAATAATTATCAGAGACTATTCTTGCTCAAGATACCTGAAGAGAATGTATTATTTTGCTACACAGAACACTCAAAAGAGCCATATTTCATTTTTTTGTTTTTGTTTTAGAAGCGTGTTCATTCCACTCGAAAAATCATAACAATTTACGCTTCACAGAAATGGAACACGAAGCTCAATGGCTGGAATTTTTGAGGAAATTACACTATCGATTTCCTCAGGGCGTATTTTGTCGATTATCCAAATTAAAAATGTGTATATGAGGTAATCCCAATTTTTTGTAATTTTGCCGTCCTGCCGAATACATTCAGCAAGGTGTGGAACCGAATACATGTAACGTTGTAATGCAGCTCGTTCTCCATTTCTTTCTTTTTTTTTGTACACACATTTTGTAATATCATGACAATGCATGTGTTTAGACCTGGCAATATCAAAGGCTGCGTCGGCGTTGCTCATGATAGCGTCTGGCAAATGAGTGTATTTTTCCTCACACTGCTTATGATTGTTTAGAATCGCAGTCGTTCGCTCTCTACCTCTATATCGTTCACAAGTCATTCTACGTTGAGATGGTGAACGTTAGGAACTTCGGAAACATTAGTACCATTGAAGAAGAAGGAGATGGAGAGTGTCGTTTGAACGGTGGGTGTCAACGATGAACTCAATATTGTTGTTTCTTCTTCGAATCACAATTTCTCGCGTCACATTGCAGTCGCCATGACTCCATGACTCCAGCAATGTATTCAACGACAAACACATTGAATGTATACATTGATTAGAATGTATGAAAATAACGTGATCGTCACCTCGCAAACCGAGCATGTATGATATGAAGGATGTCAATAATTCATTATGTTTATTCAAAAAGTTTTCCAGCTCGCTGGCAATACGCATGGCTTTAGCCGAATTAAGGTTATTGGCGTATGTGAGGATGAATGTTCAATGAAGTGAACGCGCCATATGTCATTTAACAACGTAAATAAATTCGCTCTCTTTGAAAAACAACCTACGAGTCGATTATTTGAATATTATTTATACCAAAATAATAAAATCGCGATTAAAAATAGGAGATGGGGGTGATTTTTTGAGGTTATATATAGTTTTATACCAAATTTGGAAAAAAATAGAAATCAGAATTATTTAGATTTTTTTTTTTGCATAGGGCCACCCTAATCGGTATCAAACATACGGTAATTGGTACCCTAGCGGTATCATATATAGTTTACGTCTTATTCTCATGCCTACCAATTTTTTTGTGCATAATTTCTTGAAAATCGTTCGAGCCGTATCGGAGGAGTTCAACCACGAACATCGTGACACGAGAATTTTATATATAAGATGATACATATATCATTTTAAAGCTTATACCATCAGCTTTTAGAATATTTCATGAACATATTGTTATCATGGGGTGTGTAGATCGAGAGAAAATTATCGAGAAGAAATAAAAAATCGATTCCTTTCTGTTGCTACAAAAATATTACGAGTTAACACATTTTTTTGTTAAATAACTCAAAAGCAAATCCATTTAACGTTACTGCACCTTTCATTTGATCCCTATAACGTGTCTGTAGGATCTTTCAACACGGATATATTTTTATTTGAACGAAAAATTTTGTCTTCGTTGATGATGAATAATTCAATAAATTTTCGTTTTTATGAAGTTGTGAGTTTGTGAGTTTGCATGTATATGTAAGAATGCGTATATATACGTGTGAGTATAATCCTATTAATATGAAACGTTCACAGGTGTTTTGGGTATATACAAGGCTAAAAAATTTCTTGCTAACATTAGAACTTACTCCAATATTTGCAAATTTACAGATGGTTTTCTTTGGCGCTTTTTAAAATGTGATGCAAAAAAATGCGTTTCCGTCAAATCAACAAATTAAATTTGTACATAATTTATTTGATTTTTCAAAACTACCTTTCGGCTCGCGGTGGGATCATTGTTTATTGATAAATTATTCGTCATCAAACACGAAGGCCTAATTTTTCATTCAAACTAATATATCTCTGTATGAACAGGTCCGTTGTAAGAACCAAATGAAAGCTGATTGCTAAGGTTAATTGAATGTGCTATTAAACTGGTTAGCAAAATATTTTGTAAATTCACAAAATTTCTGGAAAACCAGAAAGTAATCGATTTTTATTTCTTCACTGTATTTTTGTCCACTATATCTACGTGAAGTATTCCAAAAGCTGAAGGTTTAAGCTTCAAAATGATGTATAGATCACTATCCAAATAGAACGAACAAAAACAAAAACAACAACGGACTGATCATGTTGCAGGCATGAATTTCTATTAACCCATTTTACGCCAAGCGTTCGCCAAATCGAACAGCAAATTTGATATTTTTTCATGGCTTTGTAAAGCAACCATATGGTAAGGTTTTAGCATCAAATGATAGCGTAGTTTCTTAGCTACCACTTACAATCAATTTCATTCAATTTTGTATAACTTTATTGGGCAAAACATTCGGTTTAAAGCAACTATATGCGGAAAGTACCTAATCTAACATAACCTAACAAAGACAAAACCTAATAAAATGCAAAAATATGTAAACTTTTCTACAGTATTAATTTGGTAAAAGGACACACATTGCGATGTAGGAAAAAACCATTGGATTGAACCACCTACAGGATGAAAAATGTAGGTTTAAGCCAATGTTTTTTTTTGGCGATTTTTCGATTTTTTGTAATTTTCCGAAAACTGAAGAACGGGAAAAAATAATTCTAGTAGATTGGGGTCTCTGTAACACCAATAAATAAAATTACACCAATTGCTTTCGTTTAAAAAATAATTTTTACAGCTCGACTGTTAATGGGTTAATAGACCATTATAAATCGACAAAAACTGTAAAAAAAAACAAAATCTCCCTTAATCGACATTGACATAATCATCGTCTCAACTTCAGGCCCAATGTTTTTCCAAGGTATGTCCAAAAGTCCGGCCATAAAAATATTATACGTATTTAAACCAAACATGACAATTCAAAATTTTCGGATTTCGAATTTTTGGAAAAAGGGAAAATTCGGAAAATTTAATTCCCATATGTTCTATAACTACATAGTGGCATGTGCTGTTAGTCCATTTGATGTTTGCGCTAACGAAATTGATCTTTGTTCGAAATTGGAAATGGATTTTCAGGTTATGAAACGCACTCATATATCTTTTTCTATCCATAAAGGGTGTGTCACATCAAATTGCATCACGGAAAAAACGCTGTAGAAATTTAATTTTTAGGAATTATATCTTCAGCTTTCGCTTATAATCAGATAAGAGTGTATAGATCACGTTGGCCATGCTTCACTGTCAATTTTTCGTAAATTTGGAAAAATGTCGTCGAACGAAAAAGAGCGTCGTGAATTAATCCTGTGCACTCATTTCGAGAATCCGGAGTTGTCACATCGGGACATCGGTAAGATGCTGGGAATCGTCCAATCCACGGTCAGCAGAGTACTAAAACGATACTTCGAGAACCTAACCATCGAGTGGAAGGTGAAGAACGGCAAAAATGGATGCTCCGTCAGTGAAAAAGATCACAAGCGCGTAGTTAAGCAGTTTAGACGTGATCCGAGAAGTTCGGTCCGGGATGTCGCCAATAAGCTGAATTCGTCAAGTTCATTCGTCCAGCGGACCAAGCAGCGGGAGGGCCTGCGTACATACAAGGTTCAGAAGGCTCCTAACCGCGACGAAAGGCAAAACATGGTGGGGAAGACGCGAGCCCGGAAGCTGTACACCGGAATGCTGACGAAGCCGCATTGCCTGGTAATGGACGACGAAACCTACGTCAAAGCGGACTTTCGTCAGCTGCCGGGCCTGTTGTTCTTCTCCGCAGAGGACAAATTTAGCGTTCCGGAGGAGATTCATAAGCAGAAACTATCCAAGTTTGCCAAAAAGTACATGGTGTGGCAAGTGATCTGCTCTTGCGGAAAGCGGAGCGCCCCCTTCATGATGACCGGCACGGTAAACGGGCAGGTTTACCTTAAGGAGTGCCTACAAAAGCGCTTACTACCACTATTGAAGCAGCACGAGGGCCCGACCATCTTCTAGCCGGATCTCGCTTCGTGCCACTATTCAAAGGACGTGTTGGAGTGGTACAAAGCCAACGGGGTCACCTTCGTGCCAAAGGAAATGAACCCGCCCAACGCGCCGGAGCTTCGCCCAATAGAGAAACATTGGGCGATTATGAAGCAGGCCCTCCGGAAGAACCCAAAAGTTGTCAAATCGGAGGCGGACTTCAAGAGAAAATGGATTTCTGTTCAAAACAAACTACAACCTGACGTTGTACAGAACATTATGGACGGGGTAAAGAGGAAGGTGCGAGCATACGGGCTTGGGCTCGAAGTATGAATAAAAAGAAAATGCCAAAAGTTTTTTAATAGTTTTTATTTTACTGTCTAAAATTTTCAAAAGGATTGGTCTACTGGGCGAATTTCTACAGCGTTTTTTCCGTGATGCAATTTGATGTGACACACCCTTTACAAATAAAAATTTATCGTCGAATGTGTAAGAGCAGAACTCGAGTATGGAATTGTCCGATTTAGGGCTGTCTTTATTCTATCATATTTTCTGTATAAAACATTTATTCCATGTTACGGAGAAACATGTTATTTGCAAGTGGTTGAAAAATCTTGAACGAGAATTGTGTCTGAAAATAATCTGATATTATAATGATGAGTTTTGTTAGAAATACTAAGAATGTTATAGTAAAAGGTAAATTCAACGGGGTCGATTAGAAGATCAATGAACAGTTCTGCGATTGGACCCATGAACTTGCTCATAGTAAGAAAACGTGAATGTTTGAAGGTATTGGTAACAAAAAACAAATTTTGGGCGGGACGAAGTTTGCCGGGTCGACTAGTCATCTGATAGAAAGATAGTTCATGACAATTCTGAATGAGCTATCCCCATTCCAGTTTCCACTTCAGATTCTACAAAAAATTCATTGCGTATCAGTGTTATGCCAATGTTCACTATTAACATAGTCCAGGCCTACCAAACGCACGCGAGGCTCGAATTTTCGTAGACAATGCTCATTGTTATTTTTTAACAATATATTGAGTTGTCCGAAAAGTAACTGCATTACAAATGAAATACATATTTTTTTGTACATAGATTGAACGCATAAGGATCGGATGTACAACATTTTAAAGCTTAAACTTTGTTTTGACATATTTTACGAACCATTTTTTACCTTGGTGTGTCTAGATGTAGTGGACAATAATATTGAGAAGAAATAAAGAAACGATTTGCTTTTATTTTTTTTTTCAAAGACTTTTTGGACTAACACAATTCGCCAACTAAGTCAATAGCAAATCCAATTAATTTTATCAACCAGCTTCTTTTGATCTCTATAACGTTCCTGTAAGACCTTTCAATACGGAGAATTGTTTGAACCAAACCAAACTAAGCGGTGCTTTTATGGAATACCAAAATATTATCGGAGAGTTTAATAATATATTTTTTCCAATATAGCTACGTCAACTTTGCTATCGTGCACTTTGTTATTTTGCTCCTCTAACTTTGTTTTCTTCTCGTGCGTATCGGCCGTATTTTAGGAGATATGAAACAATTTCAAAACCCTACGACAACAATACGGTCGCGGTCGTATTTCATTCGGAATAGGAATCATTTTCAAAGATCTTTGAAAAACACCCCAAACGGGTTCCAGTTTTATCGTACATGGACGTACATGAAAAATATAAATTCATTGAAAGCAGGGATCTTATAAACAAACAACAAATTCGTCAAATATTCAGATCACGATCTTGTATTCGAAATATCTCTTTTATATGTAAATTAGCATCGTCAGGGACCGGTGTCACTACTTACAATACTCCACGTTTGTGGTAATCAAAGGCAATCATCGCGAGCAAATGCCGAAATAAAGTAATTCTGTAAACTCCCGGGAGGAATGCGTCTGAAGCTGGAAAATGATATCGCCCTTCGGCCGCTCGGATTGTGGCGATGATTTCATTAGGCCCATCCTATGCGGGAAGGTAGCAATGGAATATGTCATATTTTTCGCTATCGCCTCGCCCTCTTCCCGCTGGAAAATATTTCCCTCGGGACATTTCGCTTTCATTATCATCTACGACAACGGATGCCCATATTCAGACAGTCATATTTACAGCTATTCCTGTTTTCATTACACCTAAGTCTGAAACCGCCAGCCCTCTCCTCGGTGGAACCCCTTTTGGTATAATCTCTCAAACCGGTAGAAAGTGGAAACTCTTCCTCCCACACGCGCCGAATCCAGAAGTTAAGAAGGGGTAATACTTCCAAATTAATCATATTTCGTTCCGAAGCCATCGTCATTTCCCTACGGCCATATCTCTTAATTAATGGTTCCGAAAAACCGAAAACCTGGTCTGGTGCACTTTTCCCTTCATCCGTTTTGTAACGTTTGTGGCCAAAACGTAGGCAATTTCATTAACCCCTTTATGCCATCCAGGCCTCTCATACTCGTGTATAGTCATCATTCTCATCAGCCGGTTTTAAAAGCTTTCCTAGCAGGGTCCAGGGAGAGGGACCCGTGCTGACAGGGCAGGATAATCGACTCAAACATCCCTACACTTTTTCGGTCGATCATTGGAAGCCACGAGATCGGCTGGCGTGAGCGGAGGAGAGATAAATTGTCTTATCCTTCCAACGGATGAAAGGGTGGAAAGTTTATTTTATTGGTTTCATATAGCTTTTCGGATGAGTCGAATAAAAGTGATGAGATGGGCTGTTACGAGTCCTCTGACTGTTATGATTCTGGAATAGAAGACAATGTGAAATAATCAGAAGGCTTAGCGATGGGAAAGGGATCGTTAGGATGCCTGTTTGTAACGTGTTCCATGACAGATGACTGGATTGAAAATCGGCCGGGAATCATTCACCATATTTATGTTACCAAATGGTTTTCGTTGAGAAAGTTTTTGTTTTCTTTATTTTTCCGTGGCAATTATTCCAAAACAACATTATCCGCTTTTCAATCAAGCCCAAGCTTTCCAATCATCATTTGAAGAGCTGTCAATACAAACGGGCCCTCACGATATGATTCCGCGGTGGGAAATTTAATACTTTTTGTGTGCCATCAGTGTTTAGACTCGATTTCACGCCGCCAGTGCTGAAGCGATACAATTTTCTCGCGTTTCTATGCTTTTAATGAGATTAAGTCTCCTAACTCACGCTAATCCTACCGAATGCCGGCTCGAAAGTTTGGGAATCTCCGCACTCTCCGGGTGTTCATTAGCGCCGGGTCTTTTTTTCTGTCAATTTTTTTGTGTAATACCCTTCGATGGTTCGAACGCAAGAAAACGTGCTAATTCGATTATTTTATTCGCATAACCAATCGAATTATCTTAGCGCAACGGTTCTCACGCTCAAATACCAAACAAAAAGCAGGAATATTATTGATTTTTGGCAGCGCGAAAAGTGGAACTTTTTGGTCGAAGAGGTAGCAATCTGTGTTTTGCCATTTGTGCCATTTAAATCGAACGGAACGGTTTTCACCCCACAGGAATAAACATATTGTTTGGACTCTGTCTTTCTCTCTCACACACACATACAGAGGACCCCTGCTCTGAGGACAAACTTTTTTACATGCAATTTAAATTACAGATAGGGCAACAACAGCAACCGAAACACTACTGGAAATGGAGTGAGGGGTTGTTGGATAACTGCAAAACAGCAGCCATTGTAATTTATGCTCGCAAAAGTATGCACATTTTTACCCGTTTTTTCCCCATTGTTTGTGATGTTTCTTTGTTGTATCGTAAATTAAATGCAAACATGCGATGTGCGCTGTGGCGGACATTTTTGTGACTAACTTTTACCGTTAGGTGAGTCAATTTGAAGTTTGAATTACTTCGAACCGCTGGTTCGGGATTGGTTTTTCGGCAAAGTGTGGGACGGATGTATGAAACGTCCATATCGGGCCAAACGGGTCACACTTTAATTCCATGTGAACGGCAAAAATACAAAACTTGTGGACAATCCTGAAAGTTATTAATAACATTTAACTGTGGAAGAACAACTTTTTTTTTTCTCTATTATAGTGACTTTCAACACATTTCGGTTGGTTCGTCACTTTTACTTCCATTGTTTCTGTAAATTCAATTGAAGCTCTCTAACCGCTCTACAATTTGTTCTTTGACCCCCAACTTCTATATTTCTTAATTTGGCTGCAATATCGATACAAACAATTCCTGGTGAAAATTCAAGAAATATCTACAAAAATCACGATTTTTACTCCATTGTACATGTAATAGCCACTTGAATTTCACCTTAATGTTACTTTTTTTTTCAAACTGTAAATAATCGAGTCCAAAATTGTATATAATCGAATCACATATAATCGAGTCCGACCTGTACTGCCATTTGGTATTAAAGATGCTGAATTAGTGCTATAATAGAGCTAGACGTTAATGCTTATGGTTAACTGGGTTTTATCCGCTGGGTAATTCCGATGCTGGTATTAAATTTCTTGACCAAGTCACCAACAGAGGCAGATAGATGTTTACGAATATAATTCGAGACTCTCTGGCCCAACCCAGGGTCAGTAGTACCGGGTTTACGTCCACTTCTTGGAAGAATCTCCAGGGAACACTCGTTGCCAAAATTCGTTTCACGCTCAAAAACTTCTTTTTGTAGATTCCAATTCGCGGTATCTTTAAAACAGCTTTGCCAACGTAAAGAAGTGGTCTGTTGTTATGTTAGGTATGTTAGGAGGATGGCAACGTCCCTCTTTCGGAGAATTAGTACGGCCGTCATTAAATAACATCACAAAAGGCCAACGAATTCAAGTACTGAAAACCTTCACGAATTATGTGGAATTCATAAATGAAACAGAAGGGCTGATAGATACTGCAGCCTTAGAATTTTATTTAGATGTAAACATATAATGACAACTTTTATACAATGAATAAACATGACATTGGAAAAAAAATAAAAAATGTTTACGATATGTAAACAAAATATGCTGTGACTCCACATCCAGAAAGTATGCACTAATTTGCGAGTTATAACATAATAACATAGCTATGCAATCTCTCTCACTTTCTCCTTTCTCTTTATTCCCCTCTCTCTCACTCTCACTACGGTCAGAGACGAACACAACAAAATAAGGACAGCTCAAATGATTCTGCAAAAGCAATAGTTTCGTTCAATAACAAAATTACCTGGCACAAAAGTTGTTTCTCCCATGGGAATATTACTTGCTGTCTGCATCTGAAATATTCGCTCAAATAAGTCTGTCTTACAGGCAGTGTCTTTTTTAATTGGTATCGATCAACAAAAATTTTGCAGAAATGATGTATACGCAGGAATGATGCATTAAATCAGAAACTGCTTCGAAAGTTTTGAATATGTTCCAGGTTCCGTATAGTTCCAGTCAATTTTCTAATAACAAATGGTTAAAACACGATACGGTGTTTCCATAAATAGATTTGATTATTTAACTAAATAATTATCTGTTTCCAATATGTTTTTAAAATTTCTTCTTTAAAAAAATATATATTTACAATCATTGTATACGAGGTGGGAATATTCGCGAAGATACGGATCCTTAATCAAATATCTACATATACATAGGAATAAAGGGTGTGTCACATCAAATTGCATCACGGAAAAAACGCTGTAGAAATTCGCCCAGTACACCGATCCTTTTGAAAATTTTAGACAGTAAAATAAAAACTATTAAACAACTTTTGGCATTTTCTTTTTATTCATACTTCGAGCCCAAGCCCGTATGCTCGCACCTTCCTCTTTACCCCGTCCATAAGGTTCTGTAGAACGTCAGGTTGTAGTTTTTTTTGAACAGAAATCTATTTTCTCTTGAAGTCCGCCTCCGATTTGACAACTTTTGGGTTCTTCCGGAGAGCCTGCTTCATAATCGCCCAATATTTCTCTATTGGGCGAAGCTCCGGCGCGTTGGGCGGGTTCATTTCCTTTGGCACGATGGTGACCCCGTTGGCTTCGTACCACTCCAACACGTCCTTTGAATAGTGGCACGAAGTGAGATCCGGCCAGAAGATGGTCGGGCCCTCGTGCTGCTGCAATAGTGGTAGTAAGCGCTTCTGTAGGCACTTCTTAAGGTAAACCTGCCCGTTTACCGTGCCGGTCATCACGAAGGGGGCGCTCCGCTTTCCGCAAGAGCAGATCGCTTGCCACACCATGTACTTTTTGGCAAACTTGGATAGTTTCTGCTTGCGAATCTCCTCCGGAACGCTGAATTTGTCCTCTGCGGAGAAGAACAACAGGCCCGGCAGCTGACGAAAGTCCGCTTTGACGTAGGTTTCGTCGTCCATTACCAGGCAATGCGGCTTCGTCAGCATTTCGGTGTACAGCTTCCGGGCTCGCGTCTTCCCCACCATGTTTTGCCTTTCGTCGCGGCTAGGAGCCTTCTGAACCTTGTATGTACGCAGGCCCTCCCGTTGCTTGGTCCGCTGGACGAATGAACTTGACAAATTCAGCTTATTGGCGACATCCCGGACCGAATTTCTCGGATCACGTCGTTTTTTCCATGATGCAATTTGATGTGACACACCCTTTAATTGTTTTCAGTGTGTCCAATACAATTCATGTATACTTTTGCCCGGTGCAATAGCAGGATCTATGCTGCCAGTCTCACCTTGACAGCTGTTCTAAAAATCATAAATTTTTGAGTGAGAGCAAGGTGAACGAATCCACCAGTATCTTAACCCGTTGCGTACCAAGCGTTCGAAACATCGAACAGCATTCTCTATAATTTTTCATAGCTTTGGAGAGTAACCGTATAATAATGTTTAGGTATCAAATGATAGCTAAGTTTATTAGCTAGCACTTACCATCAATTTCAATCAATTTTGTATAATTTTATTGGACAATAAACTTGATTTAAAGCAAGTATGTGCAGCATATGTTTTCAATTTCAACTAAGAGGCGATCTGGCGTAATGGTAACATCCATACCTCCCACGCAGAGATCACGAGTTCAATTCTCACTCCCGACATTCTTCCAAAAATGGAAGTAAAAGTGACGAACCAGCCGAAATGTGTTGAAAGTCACTATAAAAGAGGAAAAAAACTCAACTAAAAACCTCTTATAAAGTACAAAAAGATGCGATCCTTTCGGCAATTTTACTTTGATTACAGAGCACATTGTTGTGATGTAGAGCAAAAAAATTGAGTGATCGAAAAGTCAAACGTTGGCCATAACGAACTTTTTTTTTTCTGCTGAACCGTTACCAACACATCTGACCTCCGCAGCGCATTCTAATTTGTTTACTTTAGAAGACAAAAGGGTTTTTCATTCATTTTCGCATTTTAAATTTGAGTTGTTTGTAAAAGTTGGTTTGTATGTAAAAGTTACATTTTTGGCCGCAATGGCGTCCGTAGACTTTCGTGTGTGGAGGAGCTGAGGAAAATCATCGGTACCGTCATCCGGGGGCAAATTGATCACCGGGGTGAAACTGATCAAACGTATTACGTAAAACAAACATGAATTTTTAGAGGCATTATGCAATTTAATTATGAACTTTTTCAATCTGACATTTTCAATAATCAGATTTTCTTTGTCAATGTCTCTCAACAAATCACTTATTAGATTGCAAGAAAATTAATATTTTTTTCTGAATAGTATTTTCGTTTATATTTTAACTACGGTAAAGAAACATATTTTCAACTCATCAAAACAATATTTATAGACGCTCAACATATCAATTCACTTCTAGCCGATACTTGACGAGTTGAATAAGTAATCAAATACTTGTAATCACTACTCAAACAAGTGAGGGAAAACTATTTTACAAAAAAGTACCACGAATGATCAGAACCGAATCCCAACATGCGACATATCGAACGTCTTTGTTTGTCGAAACTAACTCATTGGTGACCATTTCAAGGATTTTTGACCACATTAGGATAATCCAAATGGTCTCCGGATGACCTGCAGATCAGTGTTTAGTGTATCCTCAAACCCTTGAATTGTCATTTAAATGACCTTAGGAGAAGAAATAATGGATTTTCTTTACATTTTTGTGCATATGCCACTAGAAAGTCCCGAAAAACATAGATTGATCAATTTCACCCCAAAGCTACATGTTGAAATTTTCCGCTAAAAATATTACGAATTAACGCTTAAGGATTTTTTTGAAGAAATTATTCCGTTACGTTTTGTAGTCTTAACACCAGTACTGATTTTAATAATATTTGGGTATAAATCTGACAAAAATATTCGGAATTATTCACATTTTTCTGACAATAAATCAATTTGCCTCCGGTTTACGGTACGTGGAACTATGATTCTAACTCTCAATGCCATTGTTTTTTAGGGTTTGGAAAATGTTCGACTGAAGAAATAATTCACGAACATTGATATTTATCTACCGCCATCAGTAAAAAGTAGAAGGTTCTAGGCCTAGATGAACGGACGGAAACTTGACGTAGGACTCTGAGAAAATTGCTTTTGAATCCGTAAATTTAACTCATTCAACTCCAAATTGGTTGTTAGAGTTGCAGTGATAGAAATAAACTGGAACCGTGTTATCAACATTTTCTCTTTTCAATAGTGGACTGTTCAATAAAAAATCAGATAGATACACGAAGAGCTCCACATTCTCTGGTTTTGTTGTATCGGTGTTCATGAATGTAAATGAAACTCTTTATCAATAAAACTGTTTCTATAGAAATATCCATCGAAGGGTCGCCTTTTTTCTTTCGTGGTAGGTCCGTGAATGCTCCCTGGTGAACTTTGTGAGGATTCTGTAGTGAGCTAATCCCAACTACTACTTATGTATAGAGGAGGAAAAGAGAAATGGACAAGTGGATCGTCGTCTGGTTTGGTTCGATATGTTTTCACCTTGTTGATTCAAAGCATCGGTATAGCTTTGTTCCACCTGCACCTTCAGAAATTGTTTCACGGCTGAACTAGAATTGCATAAGCAATGCATGTTTTTAACTGCAACCATAACATTTAATTCAGTAATTTGAATTTTTATAGATTTTCAATTGGGATTTTTACAAACACCACAACAAAATGTAAACATTGAACTTCATAACCATGGATGCCAGGTGTTTGTTTCAAATATATTACACGGAACGAAAAGTGTCTTCACAATTATGTTGAACAAAAAAGAATAATTTATGACTCTGATAAATTTTTGATAAAACAATGATTTCATACTGACTTTTATCCTTATTTATATATAATCATCGTACCTAGAAGTTTCGGAGTTTATTGCGCAACTGTCACGGGAAATACATGCATATAGATTTAAAACTTTTCTTTATAAATAGTTAATTAGGTGAATAAACATTGGTCCCAATAAATCCACAATAACGAAACGTCTTTGCAATGAAACCATATGCTGGTAGAAAAATATCAATGCAACAAAAAAGATATGTGAAACTTTTCCCCTTTGTTATGGTTTTAGGATTTGGCACTGAGGAAGGAGTCTCGGTTGATCAATTTCAGAAATGTTGTTTTTCTCAAAATAAAAGGATGTCTTCACATCGGACATCACTGATCATACCGAGAATAAGTGACAGAAGTCTTTCCAGTCTACCAAATAAAACATTTCAATGAAGCTCGTATTCTGGCATGGGATATTTCGCTCGTCTCGACAGTGACTGGGGCCGAGACGAGAAGAGACGATTTGCTCGTCTCGTTTTCTGGAATAGGGCCCATAATCATTGAAGTTAACCATGACACTTTTGACCACTCGATTACTGCTCGTAAAGTAAACGTTGGGTGAAATGAATGCACTGCGGTTGAGACCATCAATATTTTGCGATACTTTGAATGTGGAGAACAGTGAAGTGCAGATTGCAAACACGAACAAGTATGTGCAAGGTGTAATGCAAAACCTATGAGTGCTCATCAACGGAATGGAAATTTCAAATATTTGTCTTAAAGTGAATAAGAATAATTAACTATAATTGAATTTGGAATACATTCATCCAGCTTGTAGTACACAGTGTATTACGCTTCGGAGACTACGGGAGAAGAATTTTTTTTAAACTTTAAAATAATATATTTGAATGTAGCTGGACTTTCCGCATGAATGCGATATCTTGTAGCAAACGTTCGTCCTCAGATAACTTATCTTATTACAATTCACGTAGCTAATTGCGGTTCACTTGATCAACACAACATTTCGGACCACAAAACTGCTTTCAGCTTGACGCCATATTTTGCCAATACATTTTTTATTATTATGTTTCATTAACTATTTGACAGAGATGTGGCGCTAGTTTCAAAAGTACGATACATGACGGTAGCGTCATCAATCGGTGTAACCAAATAAGTGCACATTCTGATGGACCGTCAGTTTATTGTTGTTTGTTCTCTGAATGAACGAGGAATGATATCCCTCAGTGGGTCTACTCTGACGTTTGTAACAGGTGAAGATTGGTTGCTATTATTACGGATCTGTGTCACTAGTGTGTCAGTTTGCTCGAGTTATTCGATGAGAATAAATGGTTGATTTTGGAATAATTTACTGGCATCAAATTTATAAGATAGCTTTTTTTTAACATTACCGTTTTATTTCTGCAACGAAGCGCCATTACGAGCAACGTCATTAATGCACAATAAATGAAATGAAAACATCATAAATAAACCTACGCACGCGTCAAAAATGGCGAAATGTAAATAGTTTTATTAGATTACGGACTCCCCCATTTCCAGGAGCTCCCCCGGGGATAGCACAGTTCGCCGGTGGCAATGTCATAAAATGTGCTGCATTATTTGTTTGCCTATGTTGTGCGCCATGTTTGGTCCAATAATATTTTTTTTGTGCCACCCTGCCACTCCAACTGACACACTGATATAAACACAACGATGGGGCGGGCGAGGAAAAGCCCACCTCCGCGCACTGAACCTGATTTGCCCCGGAACTCGACCAAAAGTGCGACAACACAGAAATCGTCCCCGGCAGGTTCAACTAATTGAACGCAAACAGCGCGCTGCAAAAAGCGCGGCCGCGGCGTTTCTTTCTTCTGTTTTGACCCTGATGCGCCCTCCGGTTTGGCGTGAGAGTGACGGCGGATGACATTCGGTGGGATGGCGAGCGACAACGGGAATCGCTCAATTAATCATCAATCTCGACGCAAGCCACAGATATTGACAGTGGATTGCAATTTGACTCCAGGGCTTCTGAGAAGAGTTATCCCGCACCAACCAAGCAACCAAACGCGCCGCGAACGGTTCTGTCTCGAATACGGAGAGATTGGAGATTTCGGGGAGAGAAGATATTACATTTCTGTCGTAGGAAACACGTGTTGGTACATTGACTTTATTGCTTTTTCTTACCCCTTGACAGTTTTGGTTTTTCGTTTGGTGGAAACCAACTCCCGCCACATAAACACACCATGCAATATGGGTTTACCAGTGGGGAGTTTATGATCAATTGATTTTTTTTAGTGGCGTGATGTATACAAAAAAAAATAGATGCAATGATGCAAGGTCGTATTCTTGAGGAGGGGGAGTGAAAGTTAACAAAAAAGAGCTGTCGAGCGGCAGAAGTTGTCATCGCGGATGCAAACGCAATCGTCGCTCGCCATTTCACACTTCGCCTTCCTTGGAGACATAATAAATCTGAGTTTATAGTTTTTTTTTTTGAAGTGTGATGAGAATGAGATAGAATGAAGAGTGTACCCTTCATCAGCTGAAATATCGATAGAGAATACAAAATGTTTCATAACATCTTTAAGAAAGCAACAATTTCACACCAAATGACGAATCGGTCAGGCGCGTACATTTTCAATATGTATGAAGTTTGCGATGTTTGAGAGAATTTTGCACGAATTGTTTTTCTTCAATTGCAGAGCAGAAATGGAGATTTTTTTTCATTATATCTTACAGAGTTTGTCTCAATCTATTCAGTTTTCTGCAATTCGTTCTATTAAAGTTTAGGTTTTAAAGCTGCCTTTTTATACAAAATGATTCCCTAAAATTATCCATTTCAAAAATAATTCATTACTATTTCCACCTTCAAAAATTCTCTGTATTTAACACTGAAAGAGTGTGCAATGCTTCATTCAAATCCAAGATTGTCGAGTGAACTTTCAAATACAGTATGGAGCTGTCTACATACCACGTGGACGTGGACACTTTGATTAAACATTCAAAAAAAATACATTTACATTTTTGAGCATTTTCAAATTTCCACCCACTCCGATCACTTTGTATATATCAATAGGGTTGCGCTGGTTGAGAGTGGTCGAATATCCGCATTTTTCTCAAATCATTGAATTTCTTTACTGAAGAGTGTATTCTGAAAACAATTCATATTCATATTGCACAATGGTCCAGGAGGTGCATTTAAGTGGAAATTAGCATTTAGAGCTTGACAGTTATTCTCTAGATAAAAACTGTCTACGACAAAGTTGTTGCATATGATAGAGCGCTTATTTTTATGTTATAAAAAATAGGGTGACCAAAATTGCCGATGAAATGGAAATCTAACTTTCTTATCTTTATAGATAGAGGTAAACATAGTTCAACAATGTTGTTGTCCTAGTTATTCGTGATATCTTTGCAGAACAATGTTTTTTTCTATTTCTTGAAATAACCGATATAGCGCCTTTTTTCTATATTACGTTAAGGTCACCATGAAAAAAACTGTATTTTTACTCTATCTTTCACATTCCAAATTCTACACACAAACTATCTTCGGAAGACTTTTAGAGCTTTAGAGCTTATTGAAATTATGAGTTTTTGAGTAAAAAAACATCAATAACTTTGAGTAGGATTAAGATATTGAGTTCTGCATCGCAAAATGTTGGAATTGAAAATCTCTAAAAGTCGTACGAAGACAGTTTTAATGTAGAATTTGAAATAAAAAGTTAAAGCAAAACCCCGTTTTTTCATGGTCACCCTAATGCAACTTAGAAAAAAAGCGCTAAATTGATTATATTAAAAGATTTTTTTTTATTAATTCGTTTATTTTTACAGGCTCAGATGTAACAACTTTGTTGAAGACAGTTTTTGTCTAAAGAACAAATATCTCCCACAAAGTTGTTTTTGGCACTTTCTATCTACGTTGCATTAGGGAAACCATAAAAAACGGGTTTATTACTTAAACTTTTATATTTTTAATTCTACATTAAAACTGTCTTCGTATGACTTTTAGAGCTCATCAATACCAACATTTTGCGATGCAGAGCTTGTCGCAAAATGATCGCAAAATGTTTGTATTAGGAAGTTCTTAAACTCTTCTGAAGACAGTTTGTATATAAAAGTTAGAGCAATAGAACTGTTTTTTCATGGTGATCCTAACGTAACTTAGAAAAAAGGCACTCGGTTATTTCAAGAGATGGAAAAAAAACTTTGTTCTACAAAGATCTCTCAAATAACTGGGACTACAACATTGTAGAACTATATTTCCCTCTATCTATAAAGATAATAAAGTTAGATTTTTCATTTCATCGACAATTTTGGTCACTCTATTTTCAATAACATAAAAATGAGCGCGTCGAATACGTTTTTTGTCTAGAGAATAACTGTCGAGCTCTAAATGCTAATTTCCACTTAAATACATCTCCTGGACCATTGTGCATTGGTAGCAGAAGATCATTCATACCACGTTAATCAACGAGTTCTTAAAAAGAGCAATTCTACGTCAAACTAAACGGCCTTTGTACACAATATTGGAACAGTAGTCATAACTGTTCGGCTTAAATGTTCATAAGGTTGTCGTCTAGATGGAGCCTCTTGCAAAAATCTACTTGACTATCACAAAGCACCATCTTTCAATGGATACGTGTCAAAATTTGACCGCAATCGTTCGATTGGCTCGTGAGTTACAGCATTGAGAGTAAAGCAACTTTTGTTATTGTGAAAAAAAAAGTATTGATGGCAAAATTGCATGAATTGGGCTTCGAATTGCTTTCGCATCCACCGTATTCTCCAGATCTGGCCCCCAGCGACCATTTTCTGTTCGCAGACCTGAAGAGAATGCTCGCTGGCAAGAATTTTAAGACTGATGATGAAGTGATTACCGAAACTGAGGCCCATTTTGAGGAAAACCGAAAGAGTTCTATAAAAATTATATCGAAAAGTTGCGAGATCGCTATAATCGCTGTAGCGCCCTCGAAGGCAATTATGTTGAATAATAAAATTGAATTTTGCAAAAAAAAAAAAAATAGTTTTACTGTGTTACCTTATAAACTTTTCAGCCGGGCTGTTAATATTCAGCGGCATTTGCATTTGTTATTGTCTATTATGAAGTAATGTACAAATCATTCTCAAATATCAATTCTATCAGACATACTCATTCCGTCTACATGCAACGAAGTCTAAATTCTTGAATATTATTCCGTTAAGATATAATTCGTGTTTACGACATTGAGCTTCGTATTCCACTTTTGTGAAGGTAGAACAAAAATGTTTTTAAAATTATGAATTGAAATTAACTCCTCCGTATTGAATATGTTTATTATGTAACAGATTAACACGTTTTCTGCAATGATTCTGTACGTCAGAGCATGTTGACTTGTTGACTCGAAATTAATCATAGAAAATGCAAACTGTTGAACATAATCATCTAATGATCATAATGAGCAAAATGATCTAAAGATTTCTGGGCAGCAAATTCTAGAAAATTGAGCAAGGTTTCAAGTAACAATATACATGAAAAATATTGAAGAGAGATGTTTTGAGATATAAAAGTCTTTAATGAGATATAAAATTCTTCAATTTTTGAGTAAAGGTGGGACCAGAATGCCGCGCTATGCGTCGCGTTGTGACAATTGTGCTTTGACACTTCATTTTAAATATATGTGTTTCCATTTAGTCGAACACAATAATGCGTTGCGTCATTAGAATCGTTGTACTAACGGCTAACATTTGTTCTAAACTGCTTGCGCCGAATTTGCGATGACAATGGCATGGTGTCGACGTCTGGTGGCAACTTCATATTAGGGCCATAATTTGGGTCCCAAACTCATCTCTATCAGATTAGAAGACAGGAAGCCGGTTTTTAAATTCTAAAATTTGAATGAAAATTTTAACATTTGTTATTTGATTACTTGAAACACGTGTTTCTGACTTTCATTCAACCATATGGCTAAACAATTCCAACATTGTTGCTGAATTTTTTCATCGTAATATAGAGTTGTCTTCATAAACAATTTTCGTATGAGACTTTTCCGCCACCTGCAAACAAAAATGTTTTTCATTGAAAAAGAATACTAGTTTGATATGGAAAAGCAAGTTTACATTCATAATTTTAATTTGGAAAATGTGTTCATTCCTACTGCTCAACGAAGCTCAACGCCGCCAGCGTGGATATGTCAATGTGTTGTTTTTAAAAACATTTAAAAACAAAAACAAAATAAAATTCGTATGAAAATCTTGTTCTTGTTGTGTCCACGGAACAAGAACAAGATTTTCATACGAATTTTATTTTGTTTTTGTTTACATGAAAAGTGATGACGCGAATGCTAGATTGTGACTGCAAATCAGCAGACTGCGTCGGGCGAATGTTTTAGTACAAAACGCAAGCAATGACAGCTGATGAGAAGCAACGCACGACGCGGCATTCTGTTTTCACCTTAAGGTTTTTTAAAGGAGTACTTTTAGTACGCAATTTAGAAAAATCAGGTTATATAGAGAAAATTGCGCTATCAAAATTGGTTATATAGTGAAAATTTTAATTCGAGTAGCCTCCAACGTATGTACATAGCTATTAAAGAAAATTGGAATGAGTTAGAGCCGCGGTCGAGCGGTACGAGTTTTAAGCGGAGAAATCAACACAACTTAAATGGGATTGAGGAGAAATTTAACACTACACCCAAACTAGCGTTGACAGAAAACTTTTCATCTTTGGCAGAAATGGTGCCATTTCGTGTGCTGGATGGTCAAATGCGCAAATAGTGAGCTGTTTTAAAAGCTTAAAAATGGTTTGTATGTATACGAGCAGACATCTCTTTCTGTTTTTTCTTCTCATTTCATTTGGAATTCTGCCGAAAAAAAATCCATATGACGTCAATGGGGATCGAACCAAGGCCGGCAGCAATGCAAAGCTATTTCACACGACCACGCTATCCATATAGCTGCCAGCGCTGTTATATGGAAGCGTGATAATATTACACCTCATAATAAAATGTAGTTGGAGTGTGTTTATTAAGAGTATAAAGAAGAACATGAACGAGAATATATCTTTCTCTGTCTGGACAGTGTATTTGGCAAACTGTGCGAAAAGCTTTCATATGCTTTCATTTAAATGTGTCTCCTGTTTCGCTCGCTCATATTTGCTCTAGCATATATATTATACAAATGATATACATATATTGGGGAGTAGAACATTTTCTGTTATTTTTCAGCTCATTCAATGTAATAAATTGGGATGCCAATACATGTGCTAAAACTAAACTTTGGGTGTAGGTTTACGGATGTTTTTATCTCTTCGAACATGCGTCAATTTGAAGGAAGAAAAAAGAAAAAAAAAACATCAATATACATTTTTACCACGATCAATACATAAAAGTGAAATATGTGGAAATGGAATATAAATGCAGCCGATTTTTTTAAATTTTCCTTACAAAATTCGAAATGCGTCAAAATGACGCGTAAACCTAGTGTTAAGAGCGTTACAAATAACTTCTCAGACAAGCAGAAATAATATAATCAAAGAATCGATAACAACCGCGACTGCTTGTTGAGCCAATTGTGCTTTATAAAAAAGTTAGATTTTTTATTTCATCGACAATTTTGGTTACGCTATTTTTAGGATCATTTTTAGCGCTCTATCATATGAAACAACTTTGTCGAACACAGTTTTTGTCTAGAGAATAACTGTCGAGCTCTAAATGCTAATTTCCACTTCACACGTTGAGCCCAGCGTCGGTCCTTAGGGGCCGAAGTTGAGCTTTTAATAATGAAATAAAAATATATACGGTTTGTTTTCGGATGTTTTACAAAATGTGACTACTTTATAAAGGGTGTGTCACATCAAATTGCATCACGGAAAAAACGCTGTAGAAATTCGCCCAGTAGACCGATCCTTTTGAAAATTTTAGACTGTAAAATAAAAATTATTGAACAACTTTTGGCATTTTCTTTTTATTCATACTTCGAGCCCAAGCCCGTATGCTCGCACCTTCCTCTTTACCCCGTCCATAAGGTTCTGTACAACGTCAGGTTGTATTTTTTTTTGAACAGAAATCCATTTTCTCTTGAAGTACGCCTCCGATTTGACAACTTTTGGGTTCTTCCGGAGGGCCTGCTTCATAATCGCCCAATATTTCTCTATTGGGCGAAGCTCCGGCGCGTTGGGCGGGTTCATTTCCTTTGGCACGAAGGTGACCCCGTTGGCTTCGTACCACTCCAACACGTCCTTTGAATAGTGGCACGAAGCGAGATCCGGCCAGAAGATGGTCGGGCCCTCGTGCTGCTTCAATAGTGGTAGTAAGCGCTTCTGTAGCACTCTTTAAGGTAAACCTGCCCGTTTACCGTGCCGGTCATCACGAAGGGGGCGCTCCGCTTTCCGTAAGAGCAGATCGCTTGCCACACCATGTACTTTTTGGCAAACTTGGATAGCTTCTGCTTGCGAATCTCCTCCGGAACGCTGAATTTGTCCTCTGCGGAGAAGAACAACAGGCCCGGCAGCTGACGAAAGTCCGCTTTAACGTAGGTTTCGTCGTCCGTTACCAGGCAATGCGGCTTCGTCAGCATTTCGGTGTACAGCTTCCGGGCTCGCGTCTTCCCCACCATGTTTTGCCTTTCGTCGCGGTTAGGAGCCTTCTGAACCTTGTATGTACGCTGGCCCTCCCGCTGCTTGGTCCGCTGGACGAATGAACTTGACAAATTCAGCTTATTGGCGACATCCCGGACCGAACTTCTCGGATCACGTCTAAACTGCTTAACTACGCGCTTGTGATCTTTTTCATTGACGGAGCATCCATTTTTGCCGTTCTACACCTTCCGGTCGATGGTTAGGTTCTCGAAGTATCGTTTTAGTACTCTGCTGACCGTGGATTGGACGATTCCCAGCATCTTACCGATGTCCCGATGTGACAACTCCGGATTCTCGAAATGAGTGCACAGGATTAATTCACGACGCTCTTTTTCGTTCGACGACATTTTTCCAAATTTACGAAAAATTGACAGTGAAGCATGGCCAACGTAATCTATACACTCTTATCTGATTATAAGCGAAAGCTGAAGATATAATTCCTTAAACATTAAATTTCTACAGCGTTTTTTCCGTGATGCAATTTGATGTGACACACCCTTTAGTTGAATTGAAGACTATTTTCTATTTATTGTGCAAACGCTCTTGAAGCGTGCTGATGAATGAAAGCACAGCAAGAAAAAATCGGAAAAATCGGGGCTTAACGTGTTAAATACATCTCCTGGATCATTGTGCAGTGGGGGCTCAATAGTGTGTCATGTTGTGAATTAAATCATGATGCAATCTGTTCCCAACTTCAAATTCAAGCTGTATGCTGAAATGACATCCAGAGTCGGTTTTCATGCCGCCTGAGGATAATTCTCGTGTATTTTTGAGTCACATACAGTTTTTGTTAGTTTTATGGGTTTATGTAGACCATAAGATTAACGGATAACTATGAGGCGGTTTTTTCTCATTAGAAATGTGGAATGATGGTGGTATGTTAGTTGTATGACTTAATCATCTTCAGCCACAAAAAGCCATCTACAATCTCACGGCTCTTTCCACACCACTGAAACTTATTACTAGAGAGTTATTTCAAAAACTATGCATTCTGAAACAATATCCGACTGAAGTGATAAACAAGAAAATTGAATGATATAATTTCGAAGTCCTACGTCGAAAATGTGGACGTGTCCTAAACACAAACTCATAAAAAAAAATCACGGTTTACGTACATTCGATGTACGATCTTTATTTGTGGTATCTTTCACCCATGCCATTTTGAATGTTTAGATATTTTTTTGACTACTTTTGCTCGCACGTGTTTTAGCTCGTCTTTGATTTTTTTCTTATTTCAAAAAATGCAACAAAGACTGCATAAGATTTTGTATGTCGGCGCTCTCTCCGATGTTCTATACAAAACAGGCAGAATGTCCATGCCTATCCACGTAGGGGGAGAGGGAGGGGTAGTCGAAAGTCGTGCTTTCTCTGTCCACGTGTTTCCCTATTGGAAAGATAAAAGTAAACAACTGGTACCTTTTGTTACTAGTAACGATCGATCATTGTGTTGTTTGTTTACCAAACTTCGTTTTCGGTATTGTGAGAAAGGAATAAACATACGATAATTCCGAACTATGTAAAAATTAGATGATACTAAGTATATTGTCTCACCTTTAGACGATGAGCCAAAAGTCGGTGGAAATTCGGAAATTGATCGTTTCCGAAGTGAAAACAAATGTGAGCAACCGTGAGATCATAGAAAAATATGGTATTCCGATCGGAGCGATTTCGGAGATCATGAAAAAGCATAATACGCTGGACACGGTAATACGGAAATTCGGAAGTGGAAGGCCTCGTAAAACTTCAATTCACACAGATTGCCTTATTTGTCGCTTGGTTCGATCGGATCCCGATCAAGTTAGCAAGCGATTTCTTGAATTAGGTATACAGAGATTCTTCAAACAGAAAAAGCCATTACTACGGATTCGATTAGCGGAGAAATCCCAACGATTTTAAGGCAAAAAGCGTGGAATGCGATTCCTCAATAAATGTTAAAATTTGGTCGAAAGTATGCCCAAACAACTCATGGCAGTAATGGGGAATCATGGAGGACATACTAATAACGAGATTTATTATCCACGAGCATCGCTTAATTTACAAAGCATTGTTTTTACACTGTTTACTTTTTCTATTTCCTAAACTAAATCGCTGATATTTGAAACAAGAATCAATTGAAGTAATATATTCGAGAATGAATACAAACAATGGCGTGTTTACTTCATTTCCATTGCAAGAAATACGTTCACTGCATTTTGTATACAATTGCAGTAAATTTTCCAAAAACACCATGAAAAAGTGAATGTTCAGCTCATTCTGGATGAATTACCCAATAGCATTTTGCAGAAAATGTTTGCCTTTTCAATGAAACATTGTTTATATCTCAATGTTGCCAATGCTATCTTATTATTTCAATTGCTGTCTTTCCGAAACTAAACTAAACTAAGTCAATGATATTATTTGGTGGTTATCGTTTCTCCGAAGTTCAAACATCAAAACAAATCCTTATTTATGTTTAAATTTGAGCGACGAAGTCGGCGAACCCGCAGACTGTAATGTTTGAAAAAAATACTCCACACGGTTGCCACCGCCATCAAAACCCTCCCTCGACCAACCGACAGTACCGACAAATGATGGATTTTGGGCTGATTCGTCATGCCCGGGGGATCTGCATAAATGAGCTCTCACTGCTCGGGGTTCAATTGTGCGGATGGAACGTAGATTCCATCGGTGGCATCCGTTGCCCTTCGCGGGAGTTCTTAAATCTCCTGCCTGCCACCACTGGAGCAACAGCAACGGCGTAAATCGCACGGGATTTTCAGCCATGATTGCTGAACCCTAAATTCTAGTATTAGCTGTTCGGTGGCATTAGTCATGCATGCTCTTCCAGCAAGAAAGAGGGGAATCCCTTCGGATCACGATTCTACGCTAGCTGGGGTAGCATATTGTACTCTAAGTGCAGCCGGAATTTTCATCCACAGAAGTTTCCTCGAGGTAAGAAATAAAAACGAATCTCCCACACTGGCACTAGATAAAGTTTTTATTAGCTACGCTATGTCGATATCCAGGATCCACTGTTTTGACTGTTTTGCCACGACAGAGGAAAAAAAATCTGTTTGATTTGATATTCTTTTATATTACAATCTCATGGATATTGGTTACGCCGCTAGAATTAAATTATTTTTTTTTATTAACAGGCACCGCAATTGTACCCACCATGCAGTCCAGCAGTCCGAGGGTCCCATGGTGGCGCATTCGGAGCACAAGACAGGAAAAAAATGGACATCAAACGAACCCAGCCAAGAAGAGTCACGTACCGACAGTTGGTGTGGTACCGTGAATTGGATTTTCCTCCCATTGCACCATTTAAGGGATTTCGATTGCAGACGAATGTTAATTGGAACTGAACGAGATTTCATTTGTTATTGCCCTAAGTATTTTTTTTGGTTTTGTTTTCGCCGCCATACCCATGACTAATTTTGGCCCGTGATTGGTCCTCGTTGTATGCGATGAAGTTTTGACGCGGGCCATCTTGTTGAAAATTGAGAAGGTTTTTTTGGGGGAATGACAGCTTATTAATTGCACTTTAGTGTTTTTTTATCCTCCGTATTTTTGCTATGATTAATCGATCAGCACTAGATTTTTTTTTGGACTCGTTCACTCTCTTACATCTGAACTGATGAACCCTGAACTTTACCAATTCCTTCTTCGAAAACCATTGCGACACTTAACAATGAATGATGTATAGTATCGAAACAAAACATTCCCTTTCCGAAGGCGTCAAAACACGGCATAGAAAATTAATTCATCACAGGCCGTTCGAATATCGAAAATCCTCATCGAATTTCCGATCATGGCTACAGTTAACACAATCCAAATAGACCCACTCTATTCGAACCCCCGGTTGTTAAGTAGTGCAACAATATAACGTAACCGTTCGTCTTTCGTAACAAAAACAGAAACGAAACACACAATCCAGGCACTTATCCCCCAGCCTGTGGGCTTCCTGCTGAAGCCACAATGCCTTAGATCGATGCACCGAATTTGAATAAAACAACATTTGCAAACGGAGAAATGGAGCGCCTATAGGAACCTAAAATAAATAATCCCAATCCAATGGTTTTGACGATTTGGGAGTTGCATAGCGCTCAATCGAGAGCCTCTTGAGCTGCGAGAAGTTGTTTTGATTAGTTCAAAACGGATTCTATTTACCAACCCTGTGCAACACTTGAGACTATATATTTTTTTCATTCAATAGAGGGATGGTTGTTCAAGTTAAAGTAATTTATTTCCATCGAAAAATTTTCAACGATGTATTCATGTGTTAAACAAGCTTCCAATGGCGCAATCCATCTTCCGAGTTATGCTTCTGAAGATTACATCAGCAGCCTCTTGCTACATTCTCTCTCTCTCCTTCAGCAGGAGATCATTTGTTGCAGCCGATTTGATTCTACGCTTGCGGGATGACAGAAGCGGGGAATCTGGTTTCCGCGATATTCTGGTACACATTTCGTCAGCAGCCGTCAGTTTTTCGGCGGGGATCGACGAGACATTGTCACATTGGATGCTGTTCCGAATGTTTTCCTTCTTTGGGTCGTTCCCTCTTCTCTGATTGATATCATCGGAAGTGTGGCTGACTTCGAGTGGACGTTTTTGCCGTTGGAGTGTCGGAGTTAAACGCTAGAATAAAGATAATGAAAGTGTGCCCCCAAGATGTATCTATTTGGATGAGTGGTTTCAAGTGAAGCCGGCATTAATTTCGTCGCCAGGAATGGGTCGAAAACATTCGCTTGGACTGTTTGTGGTCCATCGACTTGGCATTTCTGCGAAATTTCTCTGGCAGTCAATAGAAGATTAGTACTGAACAAGGTGGAATTTATTATTTCATTATTTCAATGAAGGGAAATTAATATGCAGATATAAAAAACTACAAATGAGGTCAGCTGTATGACTGTTAGATTGTCGATTTGAGCAGTGGTTCAGGTTTTCTATACTATTATTATTGAGGGGGGGTACCCCGGACTGGAAGGTCGAAATTATTGATGTTTTTTTGCATTTTAGGAAGCTTATGCCCTCTGAAATGTTGTCCTCAAAGGATTTCGTTGGAAAGTTACAGCCAAAAATATGAGGTAACCTCAAGGGGTATAGTATTGCTGTACGAATTTTTCGCGGTTTTCTCAAAACCATTTTGTTTTTCAGCTCCCATTTGCTTCCGTGGTTGATTGGTTAGGCATCACAACTAACATGCTGGGGATTTGGGCTCGATTCCCGTTTTGGTCGGGGGGAATTTTCGTCAAAGAAATTTGGTAATTTTTATCAGCATGTGAAAATGAATTATCTAAAGCGTTACATAGCCGTTTTTTGATATCTCATTTTTTCGATTTTTATAAACTTTTAAACAGAGATTTTTCATGAAAAATAACACATTTTTAATAAAAATTGCCGCCATTTTGTATTTTTTTTGAATTATTAAAAATCAGTTTTCAATTTTTTTGAATAATTTTGAAATTATTGATGAAGTTGATGCTACTCTTCAAAAGTTTATAACAACATATAATAACTTGTTAACTGAATGTACAAAACCTGTTACAAAAATTGTTAGAGTAAAAGGAGAGAACTGTCCATAAATGACTTAAAACATTTGGATGTTAATACAAATAGAAAATAAGTATCTTGAAAATGTGCAGAAACAGCCCCAGCAATGAACGCGCTAGGGAAACGCTTGTTCACGTATCCAAAAAAGTTAAAATTTTGAAGACACGATGTAGAAAGGAATATTATGTAAATATATCCAATGACTCTAGCCATTTCAATATGTGGAAAAAAATTGAACGAAAATTGTTTGCACCCAAGTCGTATGGGAGTTCCTCAGGGAAGTAACACTGCCCATGTTTGTATAGGAGACGTAAACGACAAAATGAACAAAATCGACTTTTTCGCTGTTTGGCATTCTACACAATGTAATACGTTTGCTCAACATGCAAACAAACATTTTTTGTTCGAAAACATTTGAGCAATTTTGAAAAAAACCTTTCCGAAAAATCACTGTTTGTCCGCATTACAGACGTAGTTTCATAAAGCTTTCATACATCGTTCGATAATCAACAATTGTCAGCATTATGTGCTATAAGCTAAATCTACATTTGAATCACATTCTTTGTAGAGTCCAAACATGTGTCACGATAGTGACTTATTATTTAGTGATTCCTAATAGATGACTATAAGAAACCATTGAAACGCTGCTTATGTAATTACTATTTTCTGTACTTTATTTTTTTAATGTTATAATTACCTAAATTTTTGCATTTGAATCTTCAAGTAGATAATGAAATAATCAGATCAGTAGTAAAATTAAAATAATATTGGTTTTTAGCATCATAACTCCTCGAATTCAACATTGGATTATTCTACATACTCAGCATTTACTCATACCGTTGGAGTAAACCACTCCGCTATCTTTATGCGATTGATCGTGATATCGATAAATCATGTTGCTAAAATTGCCAATTCAATGAATTGAAAAAACACGAACCTGCTGTTCTTATATCACATATCACAGAGTATTCTTCAGGGAAAAAGTACTATCATAGACTCGAAACGAATCAAGAGCACCTTTTCCAGACATTTCCCTAAATTTCTTCCAAACCTATTTGATTTTACCCGGTAACAACTGAAACTACCGATAGAGGCATTTTGACTATTGTAAATACTAACGTTACTAACAGAGCAACCTGGTGATTACGTCTAGCTATGCGCACAAATGTTCATTGAAACGATTGATTGTCCGCATAAATAGACGCAAGCGTTTTCCAAATGGAAAAAAATATGTTATAATCCGCAAAATCACCTAGGCCCTCTTTTTGCCGATAATATCCTTCAACTGGTTGTTTTTCATGGGACACCCATATAAACCATGTATCGAAAAAAGTGTCAACTCTATGCGGCCTCATGGAAAGAGTACAATGTTATGTGCTCAAAGAAGCATTGCTGCCTTTTTATTTCGAATTCATTTCTTCAATATTTAATCCTTGTGTGGAGTCATACTGTTGAGTCAAAATTAAAAAAAAATCAAACACTTCAGAATAGATGTGCGAAAGTGGTATTTCATCTACCCTTCCTATATCCGACACTTGTGCTCTGTACAAGCTTACATCATAAAATTATTCCTATTTTAGGATTTTAGGATTATAATCAGGAATGTAAATAAGTAAGTATATTATTTAAATGTTCCAATCAACCTAGACTTTTACCATTTTGATTCTTTATTGTTAAAGTTGTAGATCTTTCGTTTCTTTTCATGTATTTATTTATTTTTCGTGTAGTCTTATTTAAAGCCATACATGTTTTTATTTTATTTTTTTTGCGTTTCTATTTTGAATGAATCCCTTTGAAGGACCTCATTTCCACTGGGATTTCACTCAGTTTAGTAGTTGTTAGTTTACCCTGCGCGATTCTTCTTTTCTTCAATTTGTGACATAGACAACTTGTTATCTATAGTTTATCCCAAAATTTCTGATATCACGAGGAATATACCTGCGCGCCATTTTTTCCGTTTTAGATACAAACATAAAATTGAGGGCTTCTTGTTTTTCCGAACGTTTCAAACCAACGAACAACATTCCAATGTTGCCTGGTAACGCTGATATTACCACAAGGAATAAATATCGAAGTATATTTTTTATTTTGTCCACATTAAAATCCACTTTGATGAGCATAACATTTCTTAATACAAACTATGGAACTAGTATTCAGTTTTGTCTTGGACACTGTTTGGCCGATATAAAATTACATTTAACCAACATAGCATACATTTTTCTATGTGTATGAACGTCATCGAACGTTGATCGATGAAGATTTTAGTGCCATGATAAAAGCTGATCTATCACGAAGGACTGAAGGGATCGGAGACAAGTTTGATCTTAGTCAGCGTGTCTGAATTGGAACATTTTTTAATAGTTTGAAACGCATCAGAAAACGATCGAAATGGAGAAAAAATTAAAGAATTTTTGTCTCTAACAAAATGATCGACGAAAATTGTTACATTTCGATGTTATTTTGTTGCTGTTTTCTGTAAACGAAAAGATTAGCTTGGAATAAAGTTCACGACATTCACCATCTATATATATATAAAAATGGATTTCTGTCTGTCTGTCTGATTCTTATGGACTCGGAAACTACTGAACCGATCGACATGAACATTGGTATGTAGGGGAAGGTTCTTATGATAGCTCGAGACCCTTCCCCCCTCTCTTAGGGGGGCTGCCATACAAATGAAACACAAATTTCTACATTACTCGAGAATTAATCAAGCAAATGAAACGAAATTCGGCATGTGGAAGTTTAACGGGGCATTAAATGATTCTATGGTGGTTAGATACTCCTCCTCCCTTTCTTAGGGGGGGCTGCCATAAAAATGAAACACAAATTTCTGCATAACTAAGCAAGAAAAAGGAACCAAATTTGACATGTGGAGGTTTTAGAGGGTAAGAAATGTTTTTATGGTGATTCGACACTCCTCCCCTCACTTTAAGGGGAGTTGCCATACAAAATAAACACAATTTTTTGCAAAACTCAAGAAATAATCAAGCAAACGGAATTAAATTTGTCATACGGAGGTTTTAGAGAGCGCGACACGTTTCTATGGAGTTTAGACGCTTCTTGTCATACAAATGAAAAATAATTGTTTGCGTTTCCCGAGAATTAATCAAGCATAGGAGTAAGCACAAAACTCAAAGAAGCAATCGTCATATTTGAGATGTCATAATTTTAGTATATTTTCTATATCAAATATGTATTCCATATAAGGGAGAAACATGTTATTTGCAAGTGATTGAAAAATCTTAAACGAGAATTGTGTCTGAAAATAATTTTATGTTACAATGACGAGTTTTGGTAGAAGTACTAGGAAATTTATAGTGAAAGGAAATTGTAAAGGGTCAATTAGAAGATCAATCAATCAAAAGTTCTGCGTTTTGTTATCAATACCTTCAAACATGAATGTTTGAAGATATTGATAACAAAAAAAATACATTTTGGGCGGAACGAATTTTGCCGGGTCAGCTAGTATATTATTAATCCGAAAAGGAATGTTTGTATACCTAGTAGTACATTTAGGTATGTTTGGATTTCCGTGATCATCGTCATGGAAAGTTAAAAAATCGCAATGTGGCAAACATATCTGTGCAATTGCCGAACCGGATGTCAACCGGAAAACGAAACTAGTTGTATTTACGCAAAACCTGAAAAAGCGTCTAAGTTGGAACTATGCAAAATCATGCACATGTGTGGGCAATATGACTAGTTGTGGGATTAGGTGAACGCGTTAAACGTTTTTCCTAAATCGTGCTGTCAAATTGTTCGTCAGAGAACATCAACATACAGCGCAGCGAATTAAAAAAGTCGAGAGTTCTGATGAAACTCGACAATCTTACTTGTCAATTCACTGAATAGTCAACAACCAGTATGGTGCCTATCGAGAATAATTTCGAAACAATTGCCCGCTTCACTAGTTCTCTGGATTCGGGGAAAATATTCCCAACCTAAATTGAAATTGAAATAGTCAACCAACGCAATCATCGTATCGATATCTGCCGGTTCTGTATAATGCATGCCTCCGGGCAGCGGCTGAAGGCGTAACCCATATGTAAATAATGCTCACTCCCAGCGCCAATGATTATTCATAAATGTTCGAACGCATTCCGCCAGCGGAGACCTTTCCTGCTACTGCTGCTGCTGCTGCTCACAAGCAACATGAAAAACGACTTATGGTCATCCGTTTGGTCTCTGGCCCGGTTGCCTTTCCCGAGTGATGATGGTTGGACATCTGCCGGTAGTAGTGACTGCGGGAGCACTCGAAAGCGCATATAGACGCGAGCTTGCTACCACAGATTAAATTTGAATAAATACACCACAAAATACACCCTCGCGGGCGCCTGATGTCGACCGATGTTCCTCGAGGGCAAACTTGGACTCAATTACACGCCTGAACAACTTCCCAGCGACTCCCGGATAGCCCGAGAAGGAGTTACGACGTGAGGCGTTTTCCCGAGGATATGTGGTTTTGCGGGTTATATATATATATATATATATATATATATATATATTCATCAGCGGGAATCGTAAATCGTAGCTCCGGCTCAGCGCAATGAGCAGCACTCGAATAAAACAATAAACCAATTTCCATAATATAATCAATAAATTTCCAACTAACCCGGTTCGGTTTGACAAATTCTTCGCTCCGAAGCGTCTTCAGCTGGAAAGAAGTTCCCATCGAAAATGCCCGAATAGGGACAGACCAGGGCAGGGTAATAAAACGAAATAAGGTTTGAATTATTCTCCAACCAAACGGCAATAATTTTGACAATTCACCGTCAATATTTTGTCGTCTTCTCCTCCTTCGCATCCTGTCATCGTTCTTCATAATGGTGGTTTGTATGCGCATTCATTCTACACTGCTACCTGCCGCTCACTGAATGTGTATTTTTTGTATTTTGACAAACTTTCTCAAGCACCCCAAAGCGCAGCAAACGGCCACCTGTTTGTCAACTGTGTGCTATTCGAGAATCGATTAAATAAATCCTCGGTGCACTGAGCTGGGAAAAAATATGGATACACAGTTGCGAGATGGAAAAAGCTAAGCATGTTACAGATTCGAACTGATCGTTGCTCGAAAAAAAGGGACACAAAAAAGTTCTCAGAGTTCGGATAAATAATGGTCCCTTATTGATGGCATTTGAGGGACTTTTTCTCACTCCCATGTCCCACGGAGCAGCTTTTGCGTTTGCTTTTGTTTTCTTACGGAACATTTGTCCGTTTGTTACGTCTGAATAGAGCCCTCAATCACCCAACGATTAGATTTTGATTGCTCGCTGACCAATAAAGATAGGCACGGACAACAGACCCAAAGGATGTGTTAAGCAGAGGCCGTTCCCGGTAACGAAGAAAGACAACAGATGATGACAATGTCTTGCCCAATTGTATTGTTTTTCGTTCGATTTTCAACACCAACACAAGAAACACATTTTTGGTAGTTCTACTACCTATCGCAAATTCGCCATTCGATTCCAAATAAGGTGAAAATTAGACGCCATAAATACAAACGTTCCCACGCGTGTGTTATCGGTCGATTTCGCCGGTCTTATTTAGAGCACACAATTAGGTCCCTAATGGGATCGAACAACGGAAGAAACAAAAGGCGATTATCGCGCATATCGCCCAAATGTGCGACCAATCAGACCCAAATATGAGCAACACATGTCCATGATGTCATAAAGCCGAACGAATGTGATAATTTGACACCTCCGACTTGTGAGAAGATCCCTCCGTTTTAGGGGCTGAACACTTGGCCGGCCGTTTAACGGAACTGGTATATTGTTTTTGTTTGCTTTTTTGCTTTGGTCACAAAATTTCAACTAATAATGGATGAAAATAAAAATCAAACATGCGTATTGGTGGACATCAGGCAGAAACAGAAGAAGAAAAAACGTGGGAGAATAGCTTCTCCCGTGTTTGGCGGGAGGAAGGTTTGGAACTTTCGCGGTGCATAAATTAACATTAACGATTCAGGTGATGTGAAACTGTTTTTATGCTCCACTGACGACCGAAGCTATTTACGACAATGACAGCGCATGCATATTTAATCTACCAACAAATGCTGCTACCACTACTGCTGCCGCGTAGTCTATTAGTTGTACAGTGGATTTTGAGCGTGTTTTTTTTTCTCAGTTGGGATATTAACATATGAAAAGCATTAAAAATGCTGGTTACCCATGCCCATGTGTTGAGAACCAGGAATGTCACAAGTTGGTGGAATGATGTGAGCGCTGTACGCGTTCGGGAATTTAATGAATTGTTGCTATAACTTTTTGTTGATTATGAAAAATATGTCCCCATGAAGGTAATTTTTGAATGTTTGCTGACATTGTGAGATCATGCTTCGTTATCGTAGCCATTGATTTAGCACAAAAAAATGTCATGAGACTGGAGTTCACATAGATCAGTTAATATGATTGGTATACATCTAATAAATTTGAATAAATTGCAACTAGCAGTAACATATGACTGTAAAATATTTTATCCTCATGTCATATCATATTGTTTTAATCAGTTCGCCGATCTATGACCTCACGTTGCATTCAATACGAATACGGAACCGTGCAATGAATTAAACATATCCAGAATAAATTTGCAATAATAGCTCAACGTAATCTTACGTCATATGCTATCCTTTCTCGGACACAATCCTCCTGCTGGTATCCCTAGATGCAGCTGACCATTAACCAGCAACGCCCCCCAGGTCTGTACCCCATATCTAGCGTGGTGCATCTTCTCGACTCGAGGAATGCAGGGTAGAATGGTCACTAGTCGGCAGAATCATCAGCTCGTGTAGAGTTGCCATGAGCGGTACAATCCTCAGCTCATGGTGAATGATCAGTGGGCTGCACAATCTTCGGCCCGTGTATCTGTAAAGAGTATGTGTATGTATTGTTGCGACTAAGTAAAAGTTTATCGATCGGATAGGAGGGATATGATACAGGGATACAACGGAGGAAACATCATTAAAAGCGGACATCGGCGTTTCTGAGGAACAGGTATAGATGGAGCAGAAGATCAGGATCACGGCTAGCTAAGATATCCCGGACGGAGATATCCGATTGACTGCCTTGTGCCTTCAATGCTCTGGAGGGCTGAGAGCGAGCAGCTTGGGACCGGATACACGACCAGACAACATGCTCGATGTCGTGGTAGTCATCGCCACAATCACAAAGATTGTTTGCTGCGAGGCCTTAGGGATAATCGTGTGTAACCAACGACCGAACTCATCTTCACTCCACATGCGCTGCCAACTTACGAGCGTGTGCTGACGAGAAATGTGGAAAAATTCATTATAAGCCATTTGCCTTTCAAAAAGTCTGCCTTCTAAAGCGCCCACCATAGCTAGCGAGTCCGCTTTCTCATTCCCCGGAATCGAACAATGAGAGGTAACCCATGCTAAGGTAATCTTGAATAATTTTTCGACCAAAACACTCAATAGTTGTCTTATTCTTGTTAGGAAATAAGATGAGCGTGAGCAGTGTTTTAACCCTTTCATTGCGGTAGTGTGCTCCGCCGAAGTGCTATCGGAGCACTGCGCCGAAATGTATGCACATCGCACTGGTGTGATCAAAGAGCAGTATGAATTTCATGTCGTCTAAAGACGACGCTCGTACACACAGCTTGTCGCGCGGATGTCGTCTATGGACGACACTCCTAACGAAAGGGTTAATGATCCCTAAAGCATAGTATATCGCACCCATTTCAGCGACATACACGGATCAAGGAACAAGTATCTTTGAGTTTGAAAGAGGCACTGGAATTTTCATTGAAGATGCCGAAGCCAGTAGACCCGTTTATGAATGAACCGTCAGTAAAGAACATTTTATCAGATCTAACTTTCCCATATTTTTCTGAAAATATCGACGAAATAACATTGGAGCGTAGATGATCTGGAGTTTCATGTATTTTTTGTCGCATGGACAAATCAGAAATAACAGAGGAATTGCAAAAGTATGAGAAGCAAACTTGGTTGGAGGTGCCTAGTGAAGGGTGCACGTCGTGGGTAAGGTACTCATGACATAAAGACATAAAATTTGACTGAGGAGTCAGTTGAAGTAGATTTTCACCAATGGATTCATGATCTTGCAACGGATGAGAAATCTGTAAGATAATTCTGTGAACCGAAGAGTAAGCCGGAATACTACCGCCAAGACTTCGATACTCATCGCATGTGTCGAATGCAAACACCCCATGGCTTTACGCAAACAACGATATTGTATCCTCTCCAGTTTGAGAATATGAATCCTGGCAGCTGATCGGAAGCAAAAACTGCCATAGTCCAACACTGATTATACCGTTGTTTTGTACAACTGAATGAGGTCTCCTGGATGGGCACCCCACCATGTTCCGGTAATTGTTTGGACAAAATTGATTCTTTGCTGACATTTCTGTTTCAGATACGCAATGTGTCTTCCCCAGGTAAATTTTGAATCAAAATATACGCATGATCGTTTTAGACAGGTGCTTCCTAGAAAAAACGACCATTTCAGTTTTCTCCGTAGAGAATTCGATACCCAGCTTGAGGGCCCACGTGAACAGTAATTCTCGAGTAATGCAGAAATTTGTGTTTTATTTGTATGGCAGCCACCCCTAAGAGAGGGGGGAGGGGTATCTAACCACCATAGAAACATTCATTGCACCCTAAAGTTTCCATATGCCTAATTTGGTTTAATTTGCTTGATTAATTATGGGGTAATGCAAAAATTTGTGTTTCATTTGTACGGCAGCCCCCCCTTTGAGAGGGGGAAGGACTGTCTAACCATCATAGAAACATTTATTGTACCCGAAAACTTTCACATGCCAACTTTGGTTTCGTTTGATTGATTAATTTCCGAGTAATGCAAAAAATTGTGTTTCATTTGTATGGCAGCCCCCTCTAAGAGAGGGGGAAGGAGTATCTTATCACCATAGAAACATTTATTGTATCCTAGAACCTCCACATGCCAAATTTGGTTTCATTTGCTTAATTAATTCTCGAGTAATGCAGAAATTTGTGTTTCATTTGTATGGCAGCCCCCCCTTTGAGTGGGGGAAGGACTGTCTAACCATCATAGAAACATTTATTGCACCCTAAAACTTTCACATGCCAACTTTGGTTTCGTTTGCTTGGTTAATTTCCGAGTAATGCAGAAATTTGTGTTTCATTTGTATGGCAGCCCCCCCTTAGAGAGGGGGGAGGGGTCTCAAAATATCACGAAAACCTTCCCCGGCCCCAAAAACCCCTACATACCAATTTTCATGTCGATCGGTTTAGTAGTTTCCGAGTCTATTAGAATCAGACAGACAGACAGACATCACTCCATTTTTATATATATAGATAGATAGATAGATAGATATTCATAAGTGAGTTGAAACATCAATGTATATTATTTGATTAGAGTTTTTGTTTGTTTCGAGAAAATAGTTTTAATAATCTTACATCATTTTATTTACTGAATTGCATTTCAACTACTAACTACACAATCCGTATCACTATGACGTAAAAACTTCTGGTGACGACTTTCTTAATTATGATTGACATGTCAGAATAGATTTAAAACATTGATAAGAGCTTGGATTCATAAGTTAAAACCCGGACTCATTTAATCCATAGTTGAGAATAATGAAGCTTCCTGTGCATCGTCTTTTCCAACGGACCTAAAAAAACTTGACACAAAATGTTGTACACAAAGTCAAATGAAGAATGCACAATGAGCACCGAGCATGTTCTGGACTCAAAAACAAAAACAGAACAACCCAAACCACTGGAACTAGACGATAAATCATACCTGCTTAACATTCACCTTTCGTCGTATTTAACAACGCGTCAAAGATTGATCGGCTGATTAGGAACTGGAGGAAAAAATGAGAACAACACCTTTTTGAGGGGATGGCATTCTCACCGATTTCCCCGCGTGGGTCGTTTGGATAGGAACAAAACAATCATTAGTACAAATGACTGTCCAACTGTTGAGCCACGGAAGGACGGAACACAGTATGAACGATAAAAACCAACAACCTTCGGATTGAGTTCTATTAATCATTCACTGTTTACACCGGTAAATTTGCCGCGAGAAACCAAAGAATCCGATTTTTATCATTTAATTAAAAATGAAGTTTCTGTCCACATCTTGCCACGGTTTGTTGTGGGTTGCAACTCGTCTCGTTCGTTTAATGGTGAATAATTGAAAAGTGTCAAACCACAAAAAAGGATCCGTTTGATGGCAAACAAATCGGCATACTCGGTTGAGTCTTGACCCGGGTTCTGACCGTTTTCGATCAGTGTCTCTCGGTTTCATCTTGCTTCATCAAATAATCATCTCATTGAGGGCTACCGGCGCGGAACAAATCGAAATCACCGGACAAAGGGCAAGTGTCCACGACGTCCGTCCATGAAATGGCGACGAGAAGGACCGAAACTCACTTGTTTCGCCCGACCGAAGGCAGCTGCAAAGCCAAAATCGTATTGTTGCTTCATTAATTTATCATAAGGGCATCCCGACATTGCGAACGGAAATACACTGCCACCGACACATATCCGTTACAGCTGACACCCGGGGATGATGGAGGGACAATCAAATCCAGCTGGAAGAAGATAAGAGGAAAAAAAAGCGGTAGATGAAGATATTGCTCTCGTTGCTCTCTGCGTCATCGTCGTCGTCGTCATGGTTCACCAAATTCACTCGACCGCATCTAAACGCAATGATACTTTGCTGGGTGGCAGTGGATCATCCAAGGATGGTTCGGTTCTATTGTTGGCCGAATCGAATCGCATTGATGTATGTGACGTCCAGCTGGAGGGTCATTTCGAGCTGCGCCAGGATAAGCGTTCGGTGGTGCTTTTTAGGCTTTTTGACGTTTGTGTCCCAATCGTGTGCGGTTTCGACGTCGAATGATGGGTGGTTAGAAGTGGAATCTGAAATGCGTGCATAATTTTTAAAGCTTACAGTTTTATGAGATGGTCGTCATCAAAAGCAGATGACCCATTCCATGAGATTTGCACCCAAGAACCAAATTTTAGATCAAGTTTTAGGAGCAAATTGATTAGTTATCTGAATAAATACTTGTTATAATATGAATTCGAAACGAATTTAGTTTTTATGCACCAACCTCTTAGAAGGGCGTATATATAAAAAAACCACATAATTGACCAATTTCATGTCAACTCGTCTTAGGAATTGGCAGCACCATCTAAAATTGCAGTGAAAGGTTGTGGGTGTTAAGACATTGGTTGTTTAAGCAACTTTGCATCGTTGAAATCTGCCAAAAAAATTAGACTACTTTTTAAATAAAGGGTGTGTCACATCAAATTGCATCACGGAAAAAACGCTGTAGAAATTCGCCCAGTAGACCGATCCTTTTGAAAATTTTAGACAGTAAAATAAAAACTATTAAACAACTTTTGGCATTTTCTTTTTATTCATACTTCGAGCCCAAGCCCGTATGCTCGTACCTTCCTGTTTACCCCGTCCATAAGGTTCTGTACAACGTCAGGTTGTAGTTTTTTTTTGAACAGAAATCCATTTTCTCTTGAAGTTCACCTCCGATTTGACAACTTTTGGGTTCTTCCGGAGGGCCTGCTTCATAATCGCCCATTATTTCTCTATTGGGCGAAGCTCCGGCGCGTTGGGCGGGTTCATTTCCTTTGGCACGAAGGTGACCCCGTTGGCTTCGTACCACTCCAACACGTCCTTTGAATAGTGGCACGAAGCGCGATCCGGCCAGAAGATGGTCGGGCCCTCGTGCTGCTTCAATAGTGGTAGTAAGCGCTTCTGTAGGCACTCCTTAAGGTAAACCTGCCCGTTTACCGTGCCGGTCATCACGAAGGGGGCGCTCCGCTTTCCGCAAGAGCAGATCGCTTGCCACACCATGTACTTTTTTGCAAACTTGGATAGTTTCTGCTTGCGAATCTCCTCCGGAACGCAGAATTTGTCCTCTGCGGAGAAGAACAACAGGCCCGACAGCTGACGAAAGTCCGCTTTGACGTAGGTTTCGTCGTCCATTACCAGGCAATGCGGCTTCGTCAGCATTTCGGTGTACAGCTTCCGGGCTCGCGTCTTCCCTACCATGTTTTGCCTTTCGTCGCGGTTAGGAGCCTTCTGAACCTTGTATGTACGCAGGCCCTCCCGCTGCTTGGTCCGCTGGACGAATGAACTTGACAAATTCAGCTTATTGGCGACATCCCGAACCGAACTTCTCGGATCACGTCTAAACTGCTTAACTACGCGCTAGTGATCTTTTTCACTGACGGAGCATCCATTTTTGCCGTTCTTCACCTTCCGGTCGATGGTTAGGTTCTTGAAGTATCGTTTTAGTACTCTGCTGACCGTGGATTGGACGATTCCCAGCATCTTACCGATGTCCCGATGTGACAACTCCGGATTCTCGAAATGAGTGCACAGGATTAATTCACGACGCTCTTTTTCGTTCGAAGACATTTTTCCAAATTTACGAAAAATTGACAATGAAGCATGGCCAACGTGATCTATACACTCTTATCTGATTATAAGCGAAAGCTGAAGATATAATTCTTAAAAATTAAATTTCTACAGCGTTTTTTTCCGTGATGCAATTTGATGTGACACACCCTTTAGGGAATTTTTTTTTTCTTAATTTTTTACAAAAAATTCTAACTAAGAAACTATAATATCTACAAAACAAATTGTTTTCCCTATTTAAAAAGTCTAATTTTTTGGCAGATGATTTGATTAAATTTTTATAAAACATCAATTTATATTTCCAAAAAAATTACACTGAAGAAAACTATTTTTAAATCTTAAACGAAAATTAAATATATTTCATTCTAATATTGAAAGCCATGATAAATATATATTCTTGCATAAAATGTAGTACTTTTATTACCCTTTTATTTAGATTAGATTTAGATTACTTTTTGTATCATCACAATTTTTTCATAAAGACATTTCTTCCATAAATATAATATACATATATACATATTACAAACATGGTTTTTTACAGCCATCACAATTATTCATGGTTTTATTTTCATTACAAAAACCAATGTTGTATGTTTCTCGTATATTAGAACTCTCGGGACTCTTCAAGAAGTCATTCATGGTTTTCAGTTCAGATGAATACGTATACCCTATGAAATTTCAAATATTTGAATTTTATCCGCTTCCTAATCGCAAATTTATCCGCTTCTAATCGCACACTCCATGTCACTCCGTACACATTTTCATAGAAGCCGAAAAATTGTAAAAAATCCGTCAACTCGTTTCTACTCATAGTTTTTGAAAAAAAAATGCTGGCCCAAACCATAGACTTCAAATAAGATAATTTAAAATTCTATAAACACATCGTTCGTATAAAATTGCATGAAAAGCATTAAACTTTTGTTGAGATGGTTCCCATTATTCACGGAAAACTCGGAATGTTTCTAGTATTGTGCATGTTCCAATATAATCTGTTTTTCGTAGATTCATTATCAAATGAAAACACAACTTCAGTGCCCTTCATAATGATTCGTTTTGTATATGCTGTGGGTCTACTTACAGATTTTAATGCTATTCATTTATTTCCTTCCTGGATTGGATCCAGCTGTTTTGTCCAGATAGTTCCATCTTCAGCATTGATCTTCTGAAATATATGCTGGTCGATTTTCAAGATCAAAATCACCGAAAAGAATTCTTTTGCGTCTGTTAAATCCTCTTAAATTTTAGGTATTTTCGTCTCGGCAGTTTTGGGACATAGTTTTATAACTGGTTATTTTTTTTCCAAAAATGTTTTACCTTATTGTAGTAAAAATATTTACAAATACTTACATTGCAAACTATAACAACTTTAAATATAAAAAATATACCCCAATTGTCCACAGTATTAACATTATTTAAACAGCATTTATTCCTACCGGTCAACAATCACTGTCAAAAAATCAATAAAAAAAAATTAAAATACATCACAAAACAACAGAATCCAAATTCGAAACATAAATTTCAAGATTTAGAAGCAGTAATTGTTCCAGAAATTTTGATTGCCTGGCCCCGTAGTGGGAGATTTACATAGGGAGTTTACATAGATTTACAGTTTTGGTATTAGAAACATTGAAAACAACGAACGGTCAGAATATATATGTAGGTTAGGGTGGCAGCGAAAATGGTCATGTCAAATTTCAAAAACAGACCATGTACATTTTGATTATTGGCCAAAAAATGACCTGTGCAAAGTTTCAGCTCAATCGGACATGATTTAGGGGTTTTGATTTTTTAATCCTTGAAAATCTTCCAAGGGGAGAGTAAAGGAAATTTGGAAAATCGATTTTTTTTTTCGATGCCAAATGACTTGAAAATGCAGGAAACGTCGGGATCTCGTGTCATCTAAATAAAAAATTTGGCCGAAAGTCGACCTTTTGAGAGGCAATGAAGGTGTGGGAAAAAAAATATCGAATTTAAAGAGCCGACCATGTACATTTTTATTATTGGCCCAAAAAAATGATCTGTGTAAAATTTCAGCTCAATCGGACATGATTTAGGGGTGCCTCAAAGCGCTCAATGTTTTGATTTTTTCATCCTCGAAAATCTTCCAAGGGCCAAACTTTTTTTTTTCGAGATGACACCAGGTCTGTACGCTTCATGCAATTTTAATGCAATCGGCATCGAAAAAAAAACGATTTTCCAAATTCCAATTCCAATCTTCCCCCCTTGGAAGATTTTCGAGGATGAAGAAATAAAAACTTTGAGCGCTTTGAGGCACCCCTAAATCATGTCCGATTGAGCTGAAATTTTACAGAGATCATTTTTTTGGGCCAATAATAAAAATGTACATGGTCGGTTCTTTAAATTCGATGATGAATTTGTTTCCATACATCCATTGCCACTCTAATATAGGTATACCACATATGTATTTCATACAAATTGGTAATGGGAGATCAAAATAATTTATAATATTATAAAATACATGAATCTAGAAAAAATCATGACATCATTTGAAAATTAAGCAAAAAAACAAAACAAAATCTTGTGAGCAATTGATAAAACCGGTCCTTTTAACTGGTCGATAGTTCTAGTGTTAAAAATTGTTGTAGTGATTGATTTGTTGTATTCTGGAATTTGAATGTTCAAAATATTTTTTTCGATTGAATTAAAAAAAAAGATATTTCATAATGAATTTTCTATATTTCATTCTCCGACGAAAAATTTGTAGGTCTCAATTTAAGTCTTTTCTTTTCTTAATTTAAAGTTTTTTATCAACTTTTTTCGAAAATTTTTAGAAAAAACCTATAAAACCTACAAAATTTTGGTCAGATAATAAAAGACAGGAAATTATACATTTTTCATTAAAAAATACCAATTTTTTATCAATTTTTGAATCGAAAAAAAATATTGAAAATTAAAATTCATTTAAGAATTTTCCACACAAATGTTACGAGCAAAACATTATTTTTTCTGGAGTCTTCATATAAAAATGGCATGTAATTTAGAAACTGCAAAAGATTCTATTTGACGTCTCCAACAAATATTCATATTTTAGAAAAATATTAAACTTTGTCACATACACTACATCGCTATGTTGGCCTTGAACAAAATTAGGATTAGTTGTATTTTTTTCAAAGAATACACGAAAAAGTTGTTGTGGGGAAAACTTTTTTTCTGTAAATGTTTTTATGAGAATTTTTAAAGAATACGTTTTTGATAGAAAATGAATTTTAATTTTCAAAATATTTTTTTTATTTTCTTCGAAAATGTAACCAATTTCTTAAATTTCATTATGTGACCAAAGTTTCGTAGGTATTATAATTTTTGAGTTGGATTTTTTTTTGTATAGAATAAAGTAAAAAAAATTGGTAATTTTTTTTTTGAAATTTCAAGTCTGCAACGTTTCTTGAGATATCTCTGCACCTTAACCAAGCTTCGATACCTATATACCATTGAATGGATAATTAAATACTTGTTCGAAGAGCAGTGGGTATACCTAGATTCAATATTACCTAGATTTAATTTTGTAATTTATAACACAAACTACAACCTCTATTTCATTCGAATTCATTCAAAAGGAAAAAAATCAAGATCAATGCATATCACATAAATGAATATACTTTGGCTGTCGCGCTTTGTTTTTATAATGTTCCAAAGTTTTTCCGTATCCATTCTTTTTTCAGAAAGAAAAAAAACTCTTCAAATCGTGACAGTTAGGTATAACTTTTGCAACCGACAAAGAATTTCAAGATTTCGAAAAAACTTTTCCTGAATATTCTATAGCTTCGTCTATCAGCTGCGTGTAGTACACCCAACCTAGCGTTGGCAGAAAACATTTCATCTTTGGCAGAAAAGATGCCATTTCCTGTGCATGAGAGTCAAATGCGCAAATAATGAGCTATTTTGAAAGCTTAAAAATGGTTTGTATGTATGCGAGCAGACATCTCTTTCTGTTTTCTTTTCTCTTTTCATTTGGGATTGTGTCAAAAAAAAAGTCACAGGAGGGTTGTGTCCGAGACACGACCGCATAATTGACGTAGGATTCCGTTAGGTTATTTGTTGATTTTGGATAATTACATCGTTAAACTCTTTGATAATGATTAGGTGGACCTGAAAAGGCCCGTTTTGTTTGGTTGTTGGGTATTTGTTCATTCCACCAGTGTTTAACGGGTGATGATGACAGAAGGATGATAAACAGTCGTTGGATGGTGCGTATCAGATAAAGGATACCGAAGTGGAACGAGATATGATGAAAACCGCCCTCTGTGATCCTAGACGAGATGCCTCTTGTGATATGTATTGATGAAATAAAGAAAAAAAATTCATCAATGTAATATAAGATAATTATTAATACCGAATACAATTATCAATTTTTCTTATCAGTAAAAACATGTTACTTTAATATAGCGAAAATATATTTGAAATGGAAAAGGTAATTTTCTTTTATAATTTTTACTTTCTGATTGTTTATTCAACCCAATGCGAATTTTAATTGGACTATCAATACCTAATACTATATGTACACCTAATACTATATGTGCTATATGTAGTGAGACTCTATGTTGTACGGGAAAGGGTTAACACAACGGCTATCGTATACAATTTTACACCTACCCTTGTGCTAAATTTTTCACAATACACGATCGGACTTTGATATGGAGTTTCACGAAGCAACCAACATTAAAGTTCCAAATTTAAATTTTATTTGCTAAAATTATTCGTATCACTCTTCTTACTTGCAATATAAAAATGCCCCCGACTTTCATGTATTTGCAATACCGATTTCCATCAGGCAGCTTGGTTTTGATGTGTCGTTAATTTCGACCAATCAGAAGTGGGTATTTCCGTTAGGATAGGGGTTGAGATTTTTCAATTGTTTGATAGTTAGTTTAATGATATATATTATTGTATTCAATATAAAAAATTGTTATCGAGTGCCGAAATCGACTGACGCAAAAATTTCATCAATCCATCATGAAATGACTGAGCAATAAGCGTTTGAAATTGGACAATTTTCACGATGTGCTCGATTTTCCATTTTCAATTTGTACCCCAATATGTTTCCGAAAGACGTAATCCTACGTCAAAAAGTCCATACCACGTCAATGGGGATCGAACCAAGGCCGGTTGGAATGCAAAGTTACTTTACCCGACCACGCTATCCATATAGCTGCTAACGCTATTATAAAGGAGCGTGATAATAATACACCTCATCATAAAATGAAGTTGGAAGGTGTTTTCTAAGACGATAAAGAAGAACATGAACGAGAATATATCTTTCACTGTCTGGGCCGTGTATTTGGCAAACTATACGGAAAGCTTTCATATGCTTATGTGTCTCCTGTTTCACTCGCTCATATTGGCTCTAGCATATATATTATACAAATGATATACATGTATTGGGGAGTAGAACATTTTATGTTATCTTTCAACTCATTTAATGTAATAAATCGGGATGCCAGAATATGTGCTAAAAATTAACTTTGGGTGTAGGAATCTAAGGTCACAAATTAATGAAATACTTCCGCAGAAGTATAATCTTTATTGGGTGAAATTCTGACTCGACCAAAAACGTAAATGAACTAAGACCGAGTTACAAAATCGTTTGGTTTTTTTTATCGGAGAAATATTTGATAGACAGTGCATGGGAGCAATTCCAAATGAAATCGACAAATGACAAAACATGAGTATTTTTGATTCGAATGAAAGTGTGTATTCCGTTTGGGTTAGAGGAAATATGAGTTTTTCACAGCAATTGGGATTTTTTTGACTCAAGCGTAACTTTTGAAAAGGGCGTATCGATTTGAGTAAGAGAAATCTTTGATAATTTATATCTCAAAAACTATGAGTCGTACCGAAATAGTGTCTTAGAAAGAGTTATAGAGTATTGATGGTTTAATATGAAAAAAATGTACACTGAGAAAACAAATTAGTATTCTTTTTTTATTTACAAAATGAAAATTCAATTTGCAATATTCAAAATACATATTTTTTAATTTTTTTTAAATTTTTTCATACGAAATAGAAGTCATGCAGAAAATTTAAAAACTGGGCCCAATATGGTAAAACTATGTTTGACGAACTTTGTGGAACATCAAATTGTTGTATGTTAGCAATCATTCTTAGCCACAAATTATGAATTCTGACTTGATTTAAAACGAAAAAGGTTATTATCAATCACCTTCTAAATGAAACCATTTTCGAGATATTCAAAAAAAGTATATCTAATTTATTGTCTTTTTTATAGTAAATAATCTCTTGTAATATGTTTGTCATGTTATACCGTCATGTTCATGAAATTTTATGAATTTTCTTATAATTTCCAACAAGTTTGTTGATTGATTGAAGTTTTTATTAAGATAAAAAAGATTTTTTAGTTTTATTACGTTTTGTATTAACCCACATGTCTTCGAATGTTTCGTAACGTAACTCCTAAACATATGTCTTTACCATAACGATGTATTTGGAAAAGTTGTTGGAAATTATAAGCGAATTCATAAAATCTATTTGAAGGGCCTATTTACTATTAAAAAAACAATAAATTACAAATATTTTTTTAAATATCTCGAGGATGGCTGCATTGAGAAGGAGATTGATAATAACCTTTTTTGTTTTAAATCACATCAGGATTCATAATTTGTGGCTAAAAATGATTGCTAACATACAAAAATTCGAAGTTTCGAAAATTCGTAAAAATTCGATGTTCCACAAAGTTCGTCAAAAATAGTTTTACCATCTTGGGCCCATTTTTCGAATTTTCTACATGACTTCTGTTTTGTATAAAAAAAATTAAAATAAATTAAGAAATATGTATTTTGGATATCGCAAATTGAATTTTTATTTTGTAAATAAAAAAAAGAGTACTAATTTTTTTCTTAGTGTACATTTTTTTCATATTAAACCATCAGTACTCTATAACTCTTTCTAAGACACTATTTCGGTACGACTCATAGTTTTTGAGATAGAAACAAAGATTTCTCTTACTCAAATCGATACGCCCTTTTCAAAAGTTACGCTTGAGCCATAAAATTCCCAATTGCTGTGAAAAACTCATATTTCCTCCAACCCAAACGGAATACACACTTTCATTGGAATCAAAAATACAAGTTTTTAAAATCTGCATTTTTAGGACGATTTCATTTGGAATTGCTGATGGGGAGAACAGTTTCAAGATGCAATTGAAAAATACATTAGATTGGCTGCATGACTTAGATTGAGACGAAAAGCTTTTCGCTTGCGTTTAAATAAGAAGAATGAAGTGTTCAGCACCCTAATTGTAAAAAAGTAAAAATTTACAATTGTGAACAAAAGATACTTCCATAAAGTTTCTCTAAAATTCATAAATAATAGACATTAAAATACTTGTTCCGATATAAGAAGAAATCAAAGAAAAACTAAAACATTTTAGTTTATGACATGTTCGGTTTTTTAATGATGAATGTGACGCGAAAACGATATGTGTAAAAATGTAATCCTCTTTCAACGTTATTCGTTGACACATTAAATTTTTTACCGTTTGAGTAACTGAATGGTATGTCTAGTATGTGAACTTCCTATTTATCAAATCTTCCAATAAAATCAAAGTGAAACTACCACTACCAAAACCCATGAATCTTCCCACTTTCTATCCTCCATCTCGGTCTTAGAGCGACGCGTGTGGAGTTAGACAAAGAAAGAGCACATACAAATGCACACGCAAAGGTCAACGGTCAATGACCACCGATCGACACGCAAACATGAACGCCTTTGCACAGGTACGTGCATATGCACACACAGATGCATACATAAAGCCAATCAAAAGCTTCTGATAGCAAAATCAAATGCATTTCCCGGTAGTGAGCGCCGCCGGATGAGTCAGGCTTGTGCGAGCCATTGATGGCAAGCGCCAGAGTGAACGTGTTAAATAATTATGAAGTAAAAACTGGTTTAGGATCACCTCTTGGAGGTCGGTCGGATTTTTCCCAAATACATGTCGTGTACATAACATAAGCATTAACAAATTGTCTTGTTTTCTGATGACTCGCAATCTAAAAGAACATTGAACTCATTTTCCGTACAGGTCAAACATATTTATTCTCTGTTTTTAAAGCAATGAAAACGCAAAATGCCGTTTAACCGCTAGAACGAAGAGAGCAAGATAAAACAAGAAGTGGGTTATATCTGTGGTATAACCGCAAGGGTGACTTAGGACTATCGTTGATTTAGCGATCATTTGTTTCAAGTTGCATCTGAATCAATTCTCAATGAATGGATGAATGAATAAATTGAAAGATTGGTGAAAGTTCTTCTTGTAAATCTGTGAGCGGATGAGTATATGTATGAAATTATTATATATATTTAGAAAACTTCAATTGAACTCTTTCAAAGTTGTGAAGTGATGATTAAAAGAACCGGTTTGGTTTTATGTGGACTTGAAATGAGTGATTTCTGGCTGGTTTGATTGATGAGCCCATGTGCGGATCTGAAAATGAAACGATTGGTACAAATATAGTCATAACAAGATCTATGTAAAATGTGTGTGTGTGTGTGTGTGTGTGGGTGCTCCGATGCATCAAACGGAACCAATTTTCGATACTGGTACTCTCTTGGTCTCCTTCTCTTGTCCTTTTCTCCTGCTTTTCTGCGCTCCCTCACAGTTCTAAAACAAACTTAATGCGTTTCAGGTCAGGTCAGATAATGAATCACTCGATCCCTCGCCGTCCAGCTCGTCCAGCAACGATGTTATCCAGTCGGTGTCCTCACGAAAAATGAATGCGTTTCACCGCCAGAATATCGCTAAAGTATGCTTTTTGTCCGTGATTGAATCGAGAGAAGGTGTGGTTTACGATGGAAATTTGGAAAGCAAACTAGAGGCGAATGAACTCACTGAGTTTAAAACTTTCAGCGACTGAGCAATAATCAATTGCAAATTATATGATTTTCGCGATGCGAAACATTTTCCGTTGCGCGCGCATCCAATATTGGATACGTCCATCCAATATTGGAATCTTCAGAAGCTTTCCCGCTAAATGCACTTGATTGAAAAATTACAACACCAAATGTATTTGGTTGCAGTGTTTCAAAAAGTAACAAGTATATAACGCGTAGATATTTTATCTTTCGAATGAAGTATTTATAAAACTATTCCGTTCAGTTGTTTAGGAGCTATTAACGCTCAAAATCTCGGTCTTCGGCGTAACGCTTTTGTTTTCGAAACTTTGATTTTACACCCCAGTATAAAAATGAAAGACGTAGTCCTACGTCAAAAAGTCACCATATCATCAATTTGTCAGCGTTGTGACACCTTTCATTTGACGCTACTGAAGCACCGTTCCCGAAATACAAAGGAGGGTATGTTCAGGTGCCAATTTTAGCAAGGTTCTTGCGAGTTTTTTTTGGAAAACAGAATATACTGGATTATACGGTCATGTTTTGTTAACAAATCATAGAATAAAGTTCATTTGTATGTTTTGGAACAGAACTGAAATAACACCATTAATGCTGAAGAGTCGGAAACCGCAAAAAGTCAAATTTGTGCAGTTTATGGACCCGATACAGTTTCCATTTCCACCGCACAACGATGGTTTCAACGTTTTCGTTCTGGTGTAGAGGTCGTCGAAGATGCGCCACGCTCCGGAAGGCCTGTCGTCGAAAATTGCGACAAAATCGCTGAATTAGCCGAGAAAGACCGGCATAGTAGCAGCCGTAGCATCGGCCAAGAGCTGGGGATAAGTCATCAAACCGTTATTAACCATTTGAAGAAGCTTGGATTCACAAAGAAGCTCGATGTATGGGCGCCACACACGTTGACGCAAAAAAACATCTTTGACCGTATCGACGCATGTGAATCGCTGCTGAATCGCAACAAAATCGACCCTTTTCTGAAGCGGATGGTGACTGGCGATGAAAAGTGGGTCACTTACGACAACGTGAAGCGCAAACGGTCGTGGTCGAAGCCCGCTGAAGCGGCTCAGACGGTGGCCAAGCCCTCATTAACGGCCAGGAAGGTTCTGCTGTGTGTTTGGTGGAATTTTCAAGGAATAATCTATTATGAGCTGCTTCCCTATGGTCAAACGCTCAATTCGGACCTGTACTGCCAACAACTGGACCGCTTGAAGGTAGCACTCATGAAGAAGAGGCCATCTTTGATAAATAGAGGCAGCATTGTCTTCCATCAGGACAACGCCAGGCCACACACTTCTTTGGTGACGCGCCAGAAGCTCCGGGAGCTCGGATGGGAAGTTCTTTTGCATCCGCCGTATAGTCTGGACCTTGCACCAAGTGACTACCACCTGTTTTTGTCCATGGCGAACGAGCTAGGTAGTCAGAAGTTAGCCACAAAAGAGGCCTGTGAAAATTGGCTATCCGAGTTTTTTGCCAATAAGGAAGCGAGCTTCTATAACAGGGGTATCATGAAGTTGGCATCTCGTTGGGAACAAGTCATCGAACAAAACGGCGCATATTTGACTTAAAACAGATGAAAATTAAAAAAAATACCGCAGGACTTTTTTGACAGCCTAATATATTCTCCAACTGGTGATTCTTGTAGAAAATTTTCTCAGTTTTACTTTGACATCGTTTACGTTTTGGAATGATGTGATGTATACATGAAAACAAGAAGAGAAAACTGTTTTTAGTGAATCAAAATGTTGTCACGTCACGCTGGAATAGGCCAGAAATTGAAGAATTTTTCTTGAGTATGTCACCTAGTTTCTGTTCATATCAGTGCTGTTAAAATACTTGAAACAAGCATTAGCTTTCGTTGACATACGCGGAAATTATAAAGAACGTGAAAACAATATGATCAATCCTGATCCTGACTGCTCAAAACTTACCAATGGAAACTAGTTACAATATCAGACTGTGAAACTAACCTGAATGACTATGATTCAAAAACATCTAAAAATAACATTCTAAAGTTATGAGAGTAAAAATAAATAATTTTATTCCAATGATTACTGAATGTCTAGCAAGTGTCTCGAGATACTCCTCTACATTAATATACACAGATTTCAGCTATCGCTTACAATGTTTTGAATTAATCACGTCCTCTGAAGCTGGTCTCGTTGCACTCATCTGTACCGATAAGTATTTAAATTTCATAGCAGTGAAATCGTCCCCTCAAAGTTTCCTCGCATGTCCTCGCAACAAAAAAAAAAGAACAAATAAATCCAGTACACGCTGCAGCCACACTCTCCACTATTGATGAGGTTCGTTTTCAGAAAAAATAAAAAATACTGCCGGGGGACGAGATAATTACGTTATTTATGAACTCAAAACCGGTCCTTGAACGGTATCCCTGCGTACGCAAAAAGGGTTCCTCGCGCTGATGCCGCATTCAGAGCAGGGTTCTACGCCAAAGGAATAAAACCGGAGTTTTGTTTGGTTTTTTCGGCATGAAGTGGACAGATTAGGCACTCCAATGGGTAAGAGGTACGGCGTTATAGTGGACTTTAACCATAATTACACGCACACAAGTGCTAATTTGCATCTAAATAAGCTACACGTGCGGACCCAGCCACTGTTCGGTCGATTGATAAAAATGTGATAATAGCGCCGGAGGTCAGGACCGTCGCCCCCGGTCGGAAGTTTGTCCTTTGATTTTTAGTCAAGTTGTTCTTTGCGGAAATTTTTGTATGGACCGCACGTTTGCGGCCATATTGGTAGTCCCGAAGATAAGCATAATTATTCGCAAATACACTAGCTTCCAACTAATTAATGTAGGTCCAATGGAACATAAATCTGCACCGAAAGCTACGGATCGTAATTAAAATTAAACGTCCAGCGCTAATGAAAATGGATGAAGGTTTCGATCCCACTGCAGCTTGGTAATTTAGCTATCCGAATCACGACAGAAACCGATCCAACCTCACCGAACCAATCAATGCAAATGATTATTTGGCGTGGCATTCCGAAATTTGCCGCCCAAATGAGTCCACAGAGGCGCTGTGCCTTGGTCGTACTCAAATTATAATTGAGTCGGAAAATTGCCCTTTTCGTTACAAGAAGATATGGAACGATGGATTCTATTTATGCACAATTGTTGTGCGTAAAATAACAATGAAAAGAAATTGAGCAGCCATTAGCAGAAGCTGCGGGTTTCTGACGAGTCACGTGGCGCGGATTTTAAATTGATGTGTCACTCCAAGGAGCCGGGCTTTTGTGTGGTTTGGAAGTCAAGAGAACTGCTTTTGTGGAATAACAATTGGTTTCTCAAAAAAAAAAAAAAAAAAGACGCTACGCGGGTGTCGCAGTCAATTAACATGCATTAACATATTATTAGGTACTCTTTTCGAGGAACTGATTATTGAGCATATGTATTTTTCTCATGAAAACAAACTCTCGTGACAGAACAAGTAGGTAGCGAAACTCCTTGTCAACAGCTTTCAACATCAGAAGCTGATACACAGCACACAGAATTTTCCGCCACCGTCGCTCATGTTTGCGTTTTTGCAATCCCTGCGAATCCTCCACGAAGGATTAAAGATACCGAGATAGCATCTTCCGCTTTGTTGGCTCGCTTAAGCAAACATAAATACCTTTCAAGCGCATGCACAATGTAAATTTGTTTCCCTTTTCCGTCGCTTGCAACAGACCAGCATGCACTTTTATCTGAGAAATCTCCGCTGCAGCGTATTCAAATCATACCTTTTGTTGTTTGGTAATATTCCTCAAATTTCCTGCCTGCTGGTCGCATTTGCGACGAGAGGTTATTTGTTTAACCGAAGCTGTAGCTGTGGTTGCTGTGGAGATTACTATCGCGCTGAAATTGTCTTGTGGAGTGTCCTTCCGAAGATTTTTCAACATGTTTTCAGTTTTGTTATTAATCTCTGTGCCGTATTGCACTTTCCGGAGGCAGAAAAGTGAAGGTGACAATCGTCTATTTATCACCTGTGATCGGACTCCAGGAAATCTCGCTTGTTTTGTCTGTACGAACACTTTCCACATATTTGATTGCCATGAACCGATAAGAGAGATGATTTCCGGGGAATGCTTGCAGGAAAAGGAGGAGACGCTTGCGTGTCGATCGTTTCTACATATGGGATAGAATTCGATACTCTCGGATGGTGAATGGAAGCACTACAAAAGCAGATAAAAATGCTGCTGCATAACAAATGAAGGAAAAAAATCCTCCACACCGACAAATCATCAACTTGAATCTTGATGAAACTCTTCTCGGCTTCTCGCTTGATTTGTTTCGTTTTGAAACGTACACCGCCTATTACGAATCCTCACCCGGCACTGTGTACCACCCAAGAAATGCTGTCCGTCAAAGCTCAACGCTGGCTGGCCAAGATATGCTGGTAACATTATGCAGCGCAATGATGTGGCGCTAGGCTGCCGCCCCCTCCCCCTAACTACAACAAAGTGGTTGTTTGTTGTTTTGTCCAAGGTGATACCACACCTCCGGCACTAGCGCGCAGCTCGGATGCTGTGGCTTTCCTCCGAAACCGTGGGAGCCCCCCGCTGCGGGCGCGAGTGTTTATGCTGGATCTCGCGGCGAGAGCTGCCATCGACAGCGTCATTATGCGTCATGAAAAAAGTGTGGACGGGATGGGGAGACAGGGATATCAAATGTGACTGATACGGGGTTACGGGAGTGATGCGACCAGAAATGTTATTTGTCACTGGTTTGATACATTGTTGGAAAGGTCACTGACTTACATTCGCATTAACAAATCGTAATAATCATGAGAATGTTTAAGTGCCACCCATTTTTTAGAATTGAACTTCCACCTATTGGAGGGATCGAAGCTGTTGCTTGTCATGCAAACATCAGAGGCAAAGACCTCTGTATTGTCAGCTTGTATTGGCCTCCGAGAGCTGCGGTTAGCCGCAAGCAACTTGTTGACATGTGCTCACTCCTTCCTGAGCCACGATTGATCTTGGGAGACTTCAACTCTCACGGAACTGCCTGGGGGGAACAGTACGACGACAATCGTTCATCGTTGATATATGACCTTTGTAACAGCTTCAATATGACCGTTTACTGGGGAAACAACACGTGTACCTAAACCTCCTGCTAACCCAAGTGCTCTTGACCTCTCGCTTTGCTCGAATTCACTATCGTTAGAATGCAAGTGGAATGTAATCCAGGACCCCAACGGTAGTGACCACTTGCCAATCAAAATTTCCATCACCATTGGGTCGAATTCTTCTGAATCTATAAACAAGGCATATGACCTCACAAGACACATTGACTGGAAAAAATATGCGGACGCGATTGCTCTAGCCATCAATTCCAGAGATAGTTTGCCTCCATTGGAGGAGTATAACTTCAATTCTCGTTTGATCTATGACAGCGCGGCTCGCGCTCAAACGAAACCCATCCCAGGCTCCACTATTCGTCGAAGGCCTCCCAATCCATGGTGGGATAGCCAATGTTCCAAGCTTTATCAGGATAAATCGAACGCATTTAAAGCTTTTCGAAAACGTGGAACCATTGAAAATTTTCAAACGTATTTGGACCTTGAAAATCAATTTAAAAACTGGATCAAACGGAAAAAACGTGCTTATTGGCGAAATTTCGTGGGAGGTTTGTCACGAGAAACGTCAATGAAAAAATTATGGAAAGTGGCTCAAAACATGAGAAATCGCTCTTCATCGAATGAAAGCGAAGAATATTCACATCGATGGATTTTTAAATTTGCTCGGAAAGTTTGTCCCGATTCCGTTCCTGTGCAAAAAATAGTTCGAGATATACCACAAGATAGGTGCGATCTTGATTCCGAGTTTTCGATGGTAAAATTCTCTCTTGCTCTCCTTTCTTGTAACAATTTGGCTCCAGGAACGGATAGAATTAAGTTCAACTTGTTGAAACACCTCCCTGATGTGGCGAGACATCGCTTGTTGTATTTATTCAGTATGTTTCTGGAACATAATATTGTTCCGGATGATTGGAGACAAGTACGAGTTATAGCTATTCAAAAACCCGGAAAACCCGCGTCCGACTTCAATTCGTACCGCCCAATAGCAATGATGTCTTGTATACGGAAATTGTTGGAGAAAATGATCTTGTTTCGCCTTGATCGACGGGTTGAAACGAATGGCTTACTCTCAGATACACAATATGGGTTCCGCAGGGGCAAGGGGACGAATGATTGTCTTGCGTTGCTTTCTTCAGAAATTCAAATGGCTTACGCCGAAAAAAAACAAATGGCTTCAGTATTCTTGGACATAAAGGGGGCCTTTGATTTTGTTTCAATAGAGGTTTTGTCAGACAAATTACACTCTCGGGGTCTACCGCCTCTATTGAATAATATGTTATACACCTTGCTTTGTGAGAAACATTTGAATTTTTCTCACGGAGATTCGGCAGTAAGTCGGGTCTCTTACATGGGCCTCCCTCAGGGCTCCTGTTTAAGCCCCCTTTTGTACAACTTCTATGTAAGCGACATTGACATTGCCTTGCACAAAATTGCAGCTTAAGACAACTTGCAGATGATGGAGTAGTGTCTGTCGTAGGATCAAACGAATCCGACCTACAAGGACCCTTACAAGATACTTTGAACAATTTTTCAACCTGGGCCATTGGGCTAGGGATCGAATTCTCCACGGAGAAAACAGTGATGGTGGTTTTTTCTAGGAAGCATAGACCAGCAAAACCAAAGCTTCAACTTTTGGGTAAACCGATCACTCATGCTATGTCATTCAAGTATCTTGGGGTCTGGTTCGACTCCAAATGTACTTGGGGGGCCCATATTAGGTATCTGAGTAAAAAATGCCAACAAAGAATAAACTTTCTCCGTACAATTACCGGCACCTGGTGGGGAGCCCATCCCGAAGATCTTATAATGTTGTATCGAACAACTATTCTCTCAGTGATGGAGTATGGCAGTTTCTGTTTTCAATCAGCTGCCAAAACACACCTCATTAAACTCGATATATATTATATAGTATATTTCCAACCGTGTTTGTTTTCTTGACTACATCAATTCCTCTGTACATTTTGATCTGTTCATGAAGGAGAAAATCCATGGAATTCCAGATTATCATCGATCGGGGATCGTTCCTACGATCTTCAATGCAAAGTATGGGCGTATCAATTGTGATAATATGTACTTTACTGATGGGTCCTCTATGAATGAGTCCACAGGATTTGGAGTGTTCAACTAATTTTTTAGCACCTCCCACAGTCTTCAGAATCCTTGCTCAGTGTATATTGCTGAATTGGCAGCAATACACTGGGCGCTGGACAGCGTCGCCTCACGACCTGTTGAACACTATTACATTGTAACGGATAGTTTTAGCTCTGTCGAAGTTATCCGTTCAGTGAGGCCGGAAAAGCACTCGCCGTACTTCCTTGAGAGAATACGAGAAATTTTGAGTGCGTTAACCAGACGCTGTTATGTCATTACCTTTGTCTGGGTCCCTTCACATTGCTCAATTCCGGGTAATGAGAGGGCTGACTCATTTGCAAAGGTAGGTGCAATTGAATCGCCTTCCATGAATTTTATTCTTTAGTCCGTAAAAATACCATCGCTAACTGGCAACGTAAGTGGAACGAAGACGAATTGGGTCGGTGGCTTCATTCGATTATCAAAAGTCTGGACTTGAGTCGGGAATTTATTCGCACCTTCTCTCGACTCATGTCCAATCACTGTTCGTTAGACGCGCTACTCTTTCGTTTTAATCTTGCCGATGGCAATATCTGTGCTTGTGGCCTAGGTTACCACGACATCGAACACGTTGTTTGGTCGTGCGAGGTGTATCTTGTTGCCAGATCGAATTTAGAAAACTCTCTTCGGGCCAGAGGAAGACAGCCCAATGTGGCGGTGAGAGATGTGTTGGCTCGGTTAGACCTTGATTACATGTCCCAAATATACGTCTTCTTAAAAGTTATCGATCTTCGTGTGTGATTGTCCTTATATCCTTATATTCTCCTTTTCCTTATCCTTCGCGAGAAATCAAATCCCTTCTTACTAACAATAGAATAAGGTGAAATGTAAATACATATTAGATATAAGATAGGCTTAAGAATTGAGTATGATGAATGTGAGTGCGAATGTGAGTGTGAACATTGTCAACATATCCTTATATCCCTTCCTTTTCCTGAAAAAAATGTCACCCTTCTAAACTCGAGCAAACCGCGAGTAATCGGTTCTCTACTTCATTAACACTAGAATTAATGAAAAATGTTTATATATATTTGTAACAATACATATAGGAGTTTGGCTCCTTTAAACTTATGTAATTGAGCCTGTAAAAATAAACGATTTAATAAAAAAAAATTAAAAAATGAGAATGTTATTTGAAAATTGTGCAGTTCACTATTTTATTCAGATTAAAGTATAACATTGTAATCGATTGATACTATATAAATGACTCTAACAGTTGATTCCTACTTTCGCGTTCAACGATGGATTCTTATTTGAAGGATAATGAAAGTATAATAGTCAGTTTACGTTTAGAAAAATATTCATCTTGGTTCGTTTCAGTGCTTGTTAAGATATATTTATTGTGAAATCGTTACTATTTAAGAAACGTAACATGAAAAAAATGGAATATACTAGTTTTTCATGTTGATTTTCATGTAGATTCTATTTTTCATTTTACTTTTCTTAAATGATAATGATTTTACAAAGTATTGAATTTTAATAAATTTTCAAAAATCTCCATTATCTCCATATCTACATTTTGATGAGTTCGACACGGCACCACTATACATCAAACTATCTTAAATTAGAAAAGTTTTCCAATAAAAATACACAAAAAAATATGTGGTGTTTTGAGATATAAAAGTTTTTAATATTAAATTAATTTTTGAGTAAAATTTTTTTTACCAGTGTATTTAAAAAATATATATTCATTAATAGTTCATATATTTTCGAACAACTTTGTCAAACATTATATGATAATGAAAATTGTGAAGCTTTAAAAAAATCGGAGAGGTTCGGGTCAAAATTTGCTGTTTTTTGTCGATTTGGCGAGGAATAGCTCTATACTAGCATACACATTATATAGTAAAGGTGAATTTTTTTAGCTGGGACATACAAATAAATTGTTGAGGTAGGACAATGAAAGTCATTAACATAACTTTATATTTTTGTATGGTTCTAATATTCGAGCGATACTCAATCTAATGGTTTGCTCCACAAGTAAAGCTGAACTTAGTGAGACAGCTTTAAATAAGTTCAAAACAATGTTGAACTCTGAATTACTATTCTATTCAACTATTCAACAGATCCTTTGATACTACATAGAAATTATATGGGATTGTCATCAATATTAGAGCGGTAACCTGTTTTTATGATAATCTATATATATATAAATGGATTTCTGTCTGTCTGTTTGTCTGTCTGTCCGATTCTTATGGACTCGGAAACTACTGAATTGATCGACATGAAAATTGGTCTGTAGGGGTTTTTGGGGCCGGGGAAGGTTTTCATGATAGTTTGATACCCCTCCCATCTCTCTAAGGGGGAGCCACCATACAAATGAAATACAAATCTCTGCATTACTCGAGAATTAATCAAGCAAACGAAACCAAATTTGCCATGTGAAGGTTTTAGAGTGCAATAAATGTTCCTATGGTGGTTCGACACTCCTCCCCTTCTCTCCCCCTCTATAGGGTGTATACGAATACGAAAATAGTGGTTGAAAAATCTTGAACGAGAATAGTGTCTGAAAATGATCTGATATTATAATGATGAGTTTTTAGTAAAAGTATGAGGAATTTTATAGTAAAAGGTAAATTCAACGGGGTCGATCAGAAGATCAATCAATGAACAGTTCTGCGATTGGACCCATGAACTTGCTCATAGTAAGAAAACGTGAATGTTTAAAGGTATTGATAACAAAAAACAAATTTTGGGCGGGACGAAGTTTGCCAGGTCAGCTAGTTTATATAATAAAACGCAGTTTTCGTTTTTAGTATAGAAAATTTTAGAATCACAATTTTTTCAGAAATTCCATTTTTTGGATGGGGCATGATAACTAAAAATATTGTGATAAAACATAAAGTTGAACAAAACTTCCTCAATATAATATATAAATTGAATAATGAGTCCCTTGTCTCGGACATAGAATCAATATGATCATGTTTTTTTCATCTTTTATGGAATATAATAGTTGTTTCAGTTGAGAGAATGACACACGTTAAATATCTTAAAGTTAAGTTAAATTAAGCATTTTGAGTGGTTTAATTGCAAAATTGAATTCGCTGATGGTTTTATTTTGGTTTGTGATTTAACAGAGAAGTGATATAAGGTGGCTGCTTTTAAGTTTTGAAAACATGAGTGAAATTATGCTTAGCACGTCCGTCTTACCTCTAGTTCCCCTACAGATTGTATTCATATAAATTCGACATACTTCAGTTAAGTAGAACTTGGAATGTCGTGTACGTCAGTTTGAAAAATAAAAACAAAAGTTAGTTGTACTAGATTAAATATCGCATCACTAAAATTGTTTTAACTCGGTGAATAATGGGATTTTCAAAAAGTCCCTTCTAGGATATATTCTTGAATGCCTAAACATGAAGAAATAAAATTTGGATTTTTCTCAAATTTCTAGACTAGAATACTGCCCTAAAGCGATTGGTATTTTGATCGTTACTCACGCAGTCTCTATTAGTCCAAGACCAAGTCTCCATGCTAGCATTTTTCAAGGGTGTTCTACGAGACGCACAGAAAAATAATGTATGCATTACAAAATTGACTTATTGATTAATTTTGGCGAAGAAAAAAACGGAAGATAATTCAATTAAACTAATTTTGAGTCCTACGTATATTAAGTTTATTAAAAAAATGCTTCGACACTCTGCCATGCGGACTCACTCCAATTCCCTGTAACATTTGCCATTGATGATGAAAAGGTTTATAGCGATATGTTCTTCACCAGCTCTTTCGTGATCCTGGCGAACAGCTACTTCCTGATTTTGTCCACAAAATTATTGTAGTAGGTTCTAGAAGCAACGTAATGGATAGGACGTGCGCGTTTGTGCTCTATGATTGAACTGCCGATTGATTGTGTTCTCAACCGTTTCGATGATTAATCATATTTCGAATAGTTTTAAAGTGTGCTGTCCGCCTTCGTGAATTTGAAAGCAGTGGAATCTGATTGAATTCAGCACAATTTACGAAAATAAACATTTTTGATGAAAACATCAATCGGACGCAGCCATTTGTTCGTTTTGCGTGTATTAGTGAGAGTTCTGTTCGTTCGGTGTTCTATCTTCCAATCGGGCTTGCGTTCGTTTTATGAAGTTTCTTTCGTAATATGCGTTGTTGCGACGAACGATTTGCTTGGGTTTTTCAGACCAGTTCTAGAAAAATCGTGTGTAGTTGTGTGTGTGGCGCTTGTGTAACATAGTATGGTGTTATGTGGGGATGCGGGAGGGGTTAACTTTGGTGTTAACAACGGTTTGTTCCAGATAGTTCGCGGGACTAACATGTGGAAGAGATGTGGTGCGAGCTCGGATTGTGGGATAGTATGTTGCGTATTCAGGCTGCATTGCTCCGATTTGTTTATGTAACATGTTTACATTGGGATGAGTGAGGCTCCCATTTCTGTTGCTATTGCTGAGATACTACAGTAGTGTGCGTAGTGGGATATATCACACACAAAAAAATGGTGAAAAAGTCAAATTTATATTGCATATATAGATAAAAGTGTTTGTGTTTTCCTGTTTGGATGTGTTGTGTTTTTGCCCTCTTGAGCTGCGTAGGGGGGTGTGAAGTTAAAACAAGTGGCGAACATCGAAATACATAGTCAGTTTTAGCAAGTTTAAGGTGATGATGGAAGGAAGCTATTGCAGTAGTATAGGTAAATCCACGTGTAAAAATGGGGTAATAGTGTTTGCGAGAAAAGTGCAATTTGTTTCGTTTGTTTTGATTTTTGTACGTAAATTCTAGATCAACATGTCGAAAGGGCCTATCTTCTACCATCGATTCTCTTCATCTACATTCTCTTTCATTCATAACTCAACAGTAACATTATTTTCAGATGTGTTCGACGATAAGAAGTGTGAAAGTTTATCAAACTACATGGCAAAACTGGAGCTAAATCTGTCTGAAAGGCCGTGGTTATCGAAAGAGAAAGTCGATGAAGAGAATCGAGTAAAGAAGATAGGCCCTTTTAACATGTTGATCTAGAATTGATCAATTCACTTATCAGACTGTGTGGCGCCTCACTGACACGAGTCTTAGAATACATTTGACAAAAATTACAATTCAATACTAAAGTAAAATGTATGAACGATGTGTTCCGATGAACAATTGCAAATATAAATATATATAGAAGGTGTATTTGCATATGAAGTAAATTCTGATTATACGCGAGCGTAACATGAGCAAATTTATGACACATGCGAATTGGGGCTCTTTTGGTATTAACAAGTTCTTCCGCTCCCGTGGCCGAGTGGTTAGCGTCATAACTAACATGCCGGGGGTTCGGGTTCAATTCCCGTTCTGGTCGGGGGAATTTTTCGTCAAAGAAATTTCCTCCGACTTGCACTGTGATCACGCGTATTCTAGAGCTTGCCACTCAGAATGCATTCAAGGCGTGTTATTTGGCATAGAAATCTCAACTAAGTACTAAAAAAATGACGCAAGTAATACTACGTTGAGACGGCGAAGTTCCTCTAGGAACGTTAGTGCCATTGAAGAAGAAAGAAGAAGAAGAAGTTCTTCCGCACAGTAACTCGATGTTGATAATTCCTTGATTTTTTCCATCCATCGTCCATCGTATTTTTTCACATATTCACGTTGGAGAGCTTTAACCATTCTCTTCGTTGGCCGAGACATTTTGATTGAATGTAATACTCTCACTATTTTTTATAGCAGACGCAGCCGTGGCAGTGTTCCGTGCTCTGCAATATCATTTTCTTAACCAATGTTAAAGTTGCTAAAACTCACATTATAGACCCATTAAACGTAAAACCGGTAATTGTATTGATATCAACACAATCTTATTTTATTGATTTTCATGACATGAAACGCTATGACTCAGGAATAACATTTTATTGAGTTGTTTTTATAGCTGTTTCGATGATGTTGTCTGGCATGAGTGTCGAAAAAATAACGATGCCTTCACCAAAACAAAGAAAACCATTGCGGAAAATTGAAAAATGAAAATTCAACTTTCACTAGCTCGAGTTTTCCGACGTTTTTCACTATACAATGCGACGGCAGATAAAAATTTAACATCTTGTGAGTAATCGATTAGAGTTTGGTTGGTATTACTTGATGGGAAGAGTGCGAAAACGATCATTTTCTTCACACTGTTCCGTAAAATTATTGATTTTCGGGCGAGGGGTGAGAGAGGGAGATGAAAGAAATGAGCGCCATTGTGGCCGCCATTTGTGGCTTCCTGCAACCATCACCTTAAAAGAGTTTCCTCGATGATCTTCTCAGGTTAAGAATGTATATTCGATTAGAGGAATACTAAAAGGATTTCTTAGCGACCTTCTCAGGTTCCCAAAAATAACCTTGGTCTCCGCGATTGAATAAAAATATATAGATCGAGAGTTTTTAAAGGAGTTTTTTTATGACCTTCTCAGGTCAGGAAAAATAGCTATGCACTACGCACGATGGATAACAAAATGCATGACCGGTCCGTTAAGGATGTATATTTTCTTCTAATTCCCATTTCGCCGAATAGTTGAGAGTTCTTGTTTCTAGAATCACATTACTTACCTCAGTGAATCCTGATTCCCACATTCCCACTAACAACTATCCCTTCCATGATAAACGCTAAGGAACCACGCTATAGAGGCGACCCTTCTGGCCTTCGGGCGGCGAATATCATACTAACATTCCTTCCCCTCCCCTGGTGACTGTAAGGACGTGGCCGGCGTCGTTATTGACCATTTAAAGCTCGAATCACCGAAAATTGCACAACGAGAATGATTTGCTAGTCCCTAGCGTCATTCTGTGTGCTCTTTGTGCAATTTTGTTGGTTCAGGTCAATCACGGAGAGCAACTACGAATTGTAGAGTCTACCCAAGCTCAAGCTCAAGCTCAAACCTATTGGAGTAGGTTCTACGTTTGAGGTTCGCCTATTAAATTCATATCAATCACAGTTGAAGAAGGGAAGGTTGGCTGTCATCGGTGCCACATTTATCTTCATTCGGTCCATGTCCTTCAGTGATCTCTTCGCATAATGGGCCGAAGCCTGGTTCGGCTAAATGACCACATGCTCCTTAGCGTGATACTTTTTGGTGAAGGCGGAAACTAGGCGGATTTGGTGCTGGATCCATTGGTTTTCATGATCCAACTGGGTTCATTGGTTTTGCCAATTGCGCAACTAGAGGTTGGATAACGGGAAAACTGTTTCTCAATGTTCTGGATCATTTGTAAAAGGTAGCAAAAAGCAGTATAGGCGAATCAATGTTGTTATTGCTCGACAATCCCGAAAACCATTGCACTTTGGAAACAATTAAATATTGCCGAGGAAGTGGCATAAGTTTTGTATCCTTTCGACCTCATTGTACACATCGCTTACAGCCGCTGGACGTTTCAGTTATGGGCCCTTTTTAGCAAAAGCTTTCAGATTGACTACTGAACCATCGGATAAAAAGGTAATTTTTAAAAATTCGAATTTTTCTAACACGCTCATACGATACTCCGATGTCCAAATAACAACTAGGATGAATTTAGGATTGTTTTTGCATTTATAAAAAATATTCAACATCAAATACTTATAACTTTTTGATAGAATTCTTGATAAAGTAATTTCCATCCCATATATTAGTGCAATTATTTCTACCTTAGCGAACTATTGATTAGCCAATCTGTGCGCAATTTACTCTACAGTTTGGAGAACATTTGATTCCAAAAAATTGCATTGTAACTGTTGCTTTAACAACGAGATAAAACAAACTTCTGAATTCTAAACGCGTGTATTTCAAATGGCACGGTTAAAATTTCCTGAAAGTGTTTACAGTTTGTCATTTAGTGTTTATGAATCTATAATTGCTTCGCTTACATTTCGTGGTTACTCGTAAGCTTCACCCAGATCGGGAATCTTCCTGTTCTAACTGGAACCTACTCAGCCTGTGTAAATTATGTTTTTTTTACAATTGTATTAATTGTTTCTTTTGTATTAATTTCTATAAATTTTACCGTTTTTCAGCAAATTTCAATAATGATTTTGATCTTTTCACGTCCGCAAACAGACGTTGGATGTTCTAAACAGCCTGGACGACCCAATTCAATTCCTACAAATGATCATAACTCAATAAAGTATCGAGATCGAGTCATTAAATAATTAGTTATTTTGTACCTGATCTATGGATTCGAAAAGGTCTATTCTCGACACTAATGCTCGCAAATAAATTTTATAAAACTTTAAAATTCAAAAAATGATCACTCCTTTTCTTTCAATTGATGTTTCCAGAATAATCTAGAAATTACATTTTTCTCCCTATGCATTGACGTTTCCCTGCCTACTTTTAAATGTCAACTTCACTTCGTTAGTAATAGTTTTTAAATATTAGGTCTCCCGTTAATGTGATACCAAAGTAGGTGCGGCGTCACGTAAGGGGCGTACGCAACAGTAACATCAAGTGAGTATTTGTTTTCAGACTTCATTCGAGATATCAAAATAGAGAATGATTTTGTTTTCAAGATTATTTTGTATTTACGCAAGAACGTTTCAACAAAAAAAAAACTTTTCGAAACGCGAAATAGGTATATGAAATCATGAAATTAAAATCTATTTGAATTCTCGTATTGTACATTTGCAATCTGTAATCTAATTAATAAATTTGCTACGGATTAGAATCTAAACTCATATAAAATTCTCTGTAAAAAATGTCATCTAAAATATGAGAACTTATTTCCAATAACTAATTATAAAAACTTCAAATTAAAATTCGAATACTCAAACCTAGATTCATTCTTGTAATCAGAGCCCAGCATCAGGAGGAGCTCCCTGAAATTTCAATCCATACGTTGCAATCTGTAACGTGAATATGCTAAAGATGATATCTAAACCATGGATTGGATGGTCGGTAGTGATCTATGTGTCGCATCTCCAGCCTCCAACATTCATACCAGGTGTACATGAAGTCGAGCGTTCTAATGAATGAATATCACGGTCTTCAGTCTGGACAGATATACTGGTCATTGTCCAGCCAATACTAGAACGAAATAATTGTTGTCTATAGAACGTCTCAGTGATAGTTTAATTCGTTTTCAAACAGATCAGAAACTATACCACTCTTTTGACTCAAGCTTTAATTATTATCGTCTACAAATGCTTTTTTTCCGAGGAGTTCTTTGTATTTGATGTCAGAATTACCATTGTACGTTTAATCACAAACAAACGATGACTCTTATATAGTAATTGCAAAAAGGAACCCCAATACTTTCAACTTTTTTATTGTAATTTTCAAAATTCTCTGTCATGGAAATTTCAAAAATGTAATTTATGAATGTGTAATCGAGAATGTAATTCAGTATCTTTTGAATGACCCAGTCCAAAGCTCTTCCCAAAGAAATTGAAGTTATTCCAGAGGTCCCTCGATAACCTCTTTTTCTTCACGTTGTCATGAACATAACAATGAGATCGATGGGTGGTTGGTTGTGGTCCTTTTCGAAAATGCTGGTACATTTTTAGTACACTCATGAACCACATCAACTGATAGAACACATGGTAAAATTATCTTACTGTACAATTCAATGCTAAAGTTATAGAAACAAATATTTGAGATGGTCAATACACTCCTCAATTTAGGTGCTTAAAACTACGCTCCCCTATACACATGTGTATTTTTTGTCTTTTTACAATAGATATTGTCCGTTAGTCAAATGTAAACTTCGAATCTTGTACTAACTCAGGCTCCGACTGAAGTCATAACATTTTTTCAAGACAGTTATAAGTCAGCGGATACGACTAGCATTTCGTACAGATCATCTACCGATACCATCGTGCGCAGAATCGCTTCAGAACATGTATCATGATAAGCATCAGTCTTTCGGATCACGAAATCCGTTTCGGTGAATATGTTCTTCGCAGTGCCAAAAGTATAATTGAAATGAACAAAACAACAAAAACCAAAACAAAATCTGAAATAAACAGAAATGTAAAGAAGTCAAACGATGAGCATCTGGGCTTTGCATTGGAATTTTTTATGCGTCCATTGTTCTCCGAATGCTGAGATGCGGTTTATAATTCCGAGGGATGAGCCAGCCAGTCACGGCTGTGCCATTTGCCGTCATACCTGCGGTTTGCGCATTGGATGCTACAATTTGTCAGAAGCTTTCGGGACCGTAGATCAGAGCGCCGATAGGCCCAACTCGGGCCATAAATTACGCGAGCCACACGGGCGCGAGTGAGGCGGAATTCGTGAACGAACTCGAAACTAATAATGAACATAAATTTCACGGTGGAATATGAATTTTGTTCCCAAAAAAAAAAATAACAGCCTAGCTGCTGGGCACGTTCAATCTGGACGGTACGCTAAGGTGGTTTCGTAAGACATCATTTCGTCATTTCTGTCGAGAACGAACATCGAACGAGTCAACGTGTCATAAAAAAAACATCGAAGCTATTTTGAGCAGTTCCATATTTCTTATCTCCGATCAAATTCAACGAAATAGAACAATAAGACAAGCTGCGATTAAAAATTCAACTCGCGACAAACCCATCCACCCAACCCAGTGAGGCGTTGAAATTTTAACTCCATTTCATAAATTTGAATAATATTGTCATCAAGAGCCAATTGCTGCTCATGTTCATCCCCTGCGAGAGCCCTTAAGGATAGGTAGGATCGTGCAACATAAATCTTCAACATGACACGGAGAGTGTGACAAAAAACTTCAAGCCACGAATCACTCAGAGGCACCGTTGTACATATTATGTTAAATTTTTAATTTTCCAACCTCTGAGAAGCACAACTCTTTCGATAACAGCTCCTGGAGAGGATACAACGTTAAATAATACGAGACTTCTGGTGATGAATGAGCGGAGCTGAATGGCTACCAGGAAAGCGACGATGGTTTGATATTACGCTGGATAAACCCGAAGAGGACCAAGGACGGGATACAAAAAAAAAGTGACAACTCTCCCGATGCTGCTCACCGACCATTTGTTTGTTCCTGGAAGTACGGCTTGCATAATGAAAGACATAATCTTGCAGCAGTACAAGCTCCCAGAAGAAGCATATCTCATCTGAGGATGGCCCATCATCTTCGCCTTGTTTATTTCGATTGTCGTGTGTAGGTCCTCGTCGTCGTTGTCGCATTGTTTTCCGCCTCGGATGGGTAATATTTTGACAAATTTGGTGTCGTCCTCGAGGCGAACCGAAGGCTTGAGATCTCCTGGAAGGTGTGAAGATTATGTTGATCAGGGCGATATTTTTACGTCACCATTTGATACATCCTTTCGGGCCGGGCTGTGGTTATTTATGATATGCTTCATGCTGGGATCCGTGGACACTCGGACTCACATTTCTTGGAAATAATTTTCTCAATGTTTCCGAAGGATGATGCGACGTGGCTGACATGGGCTTTTTCAAATTAATTTTTATTCAGAAGATCGTAGATAGGGGCAATTCATAACATTTGCTGCTGTTGGAAATATTTAGCATTTGATTAGAAAATTGGCCTCGTGATATACGTGTCTCTCGAAGATATCGAATCAAGACCTTTTTTTACCTTTTGATTGTTATCCATTATTATGTGAAAAATAATGAGCAATTCTACGCCAAATGAATCATCCCAACTCCCCAGATTGGTTTTTGAGTTTTATAAATACGGTGACGGCCACTCGAAGTTTTATTTTTTATTATCTTTTGATTTTTGAATTGCGATTAGATTATCTATAATATGTATAATCCACAGGCTTTTCCAAACAAACCTGTATTTGTCGAAAGTGAAGTCTAAATAAAATAAGGCGTTTTTTTGGAACACCAATTAACTACCTAGTAGGAATGTCATATTGAATACACTGTTAATAAGCTTACTCAAAAAATGAATTTAGTATTAAAAAATTTTTGATCTTTTTTATCATCCCGTCTCTTATAATGATCGTATATTTTTAAAGAAAATATTGACTCTTTTTCCTAAAAAATAACGGTATTTAAAAAAAATATGTTTGAAATGGATGTGCAAAAAAACAACAGCTTTATTTCGAAGAACGAATCGTAGAGCACTTTGAGAGGAAAAATTTGGTTAATCAAAACAGTGAGAATATCAATTTTTGGAAGAAAAAAAACGAAACCGCTTTTTCTACTTTACTGATTCAAATCACATTTAACAGTTGAGTTGATCTGTTTGCAAATATTCAAATAATTGATGAGATTGGCGTCAGATTTGTTTTTTTGTAAATTTTGAGTGGTGCCTTCGTTTTTTTTTTGTTTTTAGATAACACATAAGATGTTTTGATCAAAACAAAAAATATATGATTTGGACCAAATCATATATTTTGTATGCATGTTTCTTCTTTTTCATCCCGTTGGGATTTCTTCCTCTATAACTTCATTGATTTTTGAGTGAAAAGCGGTCACTGCTACTCCAATGTTTTCCACACAAAAAATCCTATCAATTGATATGTACCCCGGTTTTTATTCGCGGGAGATGGGTACCTCGCTTCGATTGGGAAACTTATTTAAAAAATCCGTGTAAGAAAAACCGCGTCCGAAACATTTATGTTTCTTTCGAAAAACCTACCTCGGAATTCAGATTCTTGATAAAAATACAATGTTTGACAAAGATGTTGAAAAATTAATGAACTATTGTGCAAAAATAACAATTGTAATACACCGTTAAAAACTCTTACTTAAAACTTGAATTAATATTAAATTCAATTCAATATTAAAAACTTTGTTTGTTTTTGTTTGTTTTTTGGTATATTTTTATTGGAAAAGCCTTTCATTTAATCAAAGTTTGACGTATGATGGTGCGTGTTGAACTCATTGAAATGAAGATATAAATATTTAAAAATGAATGAATATTCAATACTTTGTGGAATCGTAAAATAGTGGAAACAGTGGTTTAAAATAAGAGAGCGATGGCGATATAATTACCAATTCGAACATGCTGTAGACTTATGTTTTTGAAATTTAATCAAATCATTTCAAAAGACATATCATTCAAAATAACATGAACAACGGATGATGATTCGCTTAATCACATCCCTGTTACATTGAATGATGACGATAGAAAACATTTACTCGTGCCCTCTACGTAAAAAGAGTAGAAAAATGTGTTAACGGCTGTCAAAAAGAAAAAAAAAGTCGCTAGAACCTGATGAATTTTATTTGCGAAACTTTGATTCTTTCAAATATGATATTTTGGATATTTTCAATGTCATTTCTCGATAAGTTAATTGGAGCTGGTCAAACAGCGTGTCCACAGAAAAAAATCTTGTGTTAATAATTAAAAATACATTAGAAGGATACTTAAAAGATCTTGTGAAAGCAAAAGGTTGGAAGATTGCTTAGTAAGTAGAGACTTAAATAAAACTATTGACAGGGTAGACCATAATTATTTATCAAAAATTTTGGAAAAAAAAAAGATTTTCTGCGTTATTAATAAATTGTATTAGATAACTTCATGCTGTATCCTTATCTCGCGTTCTGGTTAACGGATTCGTAACAAATACTTTTCAATTTAGTCGATCGGTACGCAAATAATTTATTTTAATTATTTATTTCATTTTATTATTTGTACTATAGAACCTCTCATTAGATTCTTATCCAATAGTCTTCAAGGTTTCTGAATGTATGATAAATTCATTGAAGTTATTGTTTTTGCGTTGGGAGTCAAGTCATTATAATAAGAAGTCAAGAAGAGTTTGACGTATTGTTAACTATTTTTGAATGCTACTCTAGATATGGCAGAATAAAAATGAATTATCAAAATTCTGGTTTTGTACGTATGATTCAAAAAAATGTTGGACCACAATTGATTCAATAAGAAGATTGTCTGAAAAAAATTGGGCGTAAAATTCAGTAAAAGTTGATATCTCACTGTTGTATCAAACTATGATTCATTAATCGTTAATTTTAAAATAACTATGCAGAAACACAAGATTCGACATTTAAATTTTTTCGAAAGATGTGCAAAACGTGGGGTGATCGATAGTATAAACCATAGACTGAAAATATGTCGAAAGGGTCATTCGAACACGAATCGGTTTCCTGTAAGAGTATGTATCCTGGTTCATGTTTAAAAACAGTTATTGGAGATGACACAGATGTATTTTTCAAAAGAATTTGGTAAGTGCCTAAACATATGTTAATTCCTTTCAATTTCAATCACAGTATTTAAAAACTGAGCAGAAGTAATCAATCGTCAAATAAAAAAATTTATTATGTCTTCAATAGCAAGCAGTAAACATTGATATGAGCAGATTATAATTTTAGTTTTATCGAATGTAATTGAAATAATGCGTTCTAATGTACAAAACTTTTTAAAACCCAAAAAAAAATCCAAGCACTGCTATTTTGTAAAAATAAACTTCCGAGTTCTATTCTCACCAACAACTGGAAGCGAGATAAATAAGATAAATTATCCATGTGGATATAAAGGTGCGTCCACATTATGCCGAATGATGCCGATCGGCCTGTACCAGGCGGCATATTCGGTTCGTTATGTAGTGTGGACGCCCCATCGGGTTCACGAAGCCGAAGCGCCATCGGATGCACGAAGCCGTCACGAACACACGAAGCACAATGTCGTCAACGCTAATTTGCTTCGTTTTGTTTTGGTTCGACTTTCTCGAACCGGATCCACTTGTTTCGGGTTGGGTTCGGTTTGATTCGAGTCGGTTTTCGGCACGTCGGCAAACCCGGGCGGTACGTCCACATTTAGTCGGCTTTACCGGGCGGCCAAGGTCGATTGGCGTAATGTGGACGCGTCTCAACAGTTCGGCTGATGATACAGCCATTCCATGCCAAACCGATATAGTGGTTCTCAGATTCTCGTGGAAATATTTTTCTTTGTCGCAAATCATTAGACTCGTTTTTTTTTTATTTTTTTTTGTTAGGGTGACCATTTCCATCTTAGGGTGGTCCATTTTTTCATATTTTTTGGAAAGCTGAGAATTTTTGTTTTTAAGTTATGGTCCAAAAAATCATTTTCCCTTTTTTCCCAAAAATTACTTTTTTTAAAAATTAATTACTTTTGAACTACTGAACCGATTCGGATGATCGACATATCAAATTAAAGCCTACTAGCTAGCCTTTTTTGAAAAAAAAAAACAAACTTGCCAATTAATTGGATTATAGTCACAGACTGTATTTCTAATTGCAGAGAAATATTGCCCGAAAATTGAAAACATGTTAACTTTGAAAAATCATAACTTAAAAACAAAAAATTGCACCTCTCTGGTATTCGGGTATATTATGTGAAAACAAGCTTTCAGAAAAAATATAAAATAAAATAAGTAAAGAAAACTTTTTAAGTTAAACGATTTTATTTTAGTCTTATAAATGCTCTACTAATGAAGGAGAGGTGTGATAATTGCTAACTGCTACTTGTCTAATTTTGTTCTAGCTTTTAGTACATTATTATGTTTAATCACAATTAAACCGTTTAACTTACAGTTTTTTTTTACTTATTTTATTTTCTAGTTTTTAGTTCATTACTGTTTCATTAGAATATTTCTCTACAATAAAACCATTGTACTGTATTCTATCAGTCAAATAATTTCGTTTGATACCGATATTGAGTTGATTGCAGAAAATACATAATGTGTTCTCCAAGTCAAATTCGTTCGTTTGATACACATATCTCAATCATCTTTTTTTTTTGAGATGATATGGAACCAGCTATTTTATAGCGGCGGAAAATTTAAAATTACAGCAGAGATAAAGGTATTTTATAAATTCTGTCAGTTCCTATTGGTCAAATTTCTATTAATTTGGAACAACCTTACAGACATACAAACATACATACACACAGTTCAAACTAAATAAAACCGTTTAATAAAGTAATTTGCTATTTTGAGATTGCGGCCATCTTGGATTTGGATTTTTCATGATCTACTGTGATCTACTATTCAAGCCCATTCATTTGATACCCATATTAATCGAGATTTGAGAAAATATGTAGTTCGCCATTTGGTAGTGACAGCCATCTTGGATTTGTATTTTCATACAAAACTGTGTTCTACTAGTCAAGCCCTTTCATTTGATACCCATAATAATAGGGTTTTGAGAAAATATGTAGTCCGCCATTCGGTAGTGGCAGCCATATTGAATTTGCATTTTTCATGAATAATCGTATTCTACTAGTCAAGCTCTTTCATTTGATACCCATATTAATGAGATTTTGAGAAAATATATAGTCCGCCATTTTACAGTGGCAGCCATATTGGATTTGTATTTTTCATAAATAACAGCCATCTTGGATTTGCATTTTTCATAAATAACTGTGTTCTACTAGTCAAGCACTTTCATTTGATACCCATATTGATGGAGTTTTGGAAAACCCATATCGATGAGGTTTTGAGAAAATATATGATCCGCCATTTTGTAGCGGCCGCCATCTTGAATTTTGAAGATCATGAAATACGCAGTTTTATAATGACTACAGAGATAAAGGTGTGTTCCAAATTTCAGATCAATCGGTCAACAGAAAGGGGGTCAAATTTCTTTAATTGTGTGTCAGCGCTACAGACAAACACGTTACAAACATACAAACATACTGTTGATTCTGATAATTACTATAGGGAAATTTTGAGAACACGCCATAGCTTGTGCTAGCGATCGCGTTTTTAGACGAGATTTGATTTCTGTTTTCTGGCAACCCGGCAGCCGATAATGATCATGAGATTCAGTACCGAGTCAGCTAAGCCGACTCAGTTCCACTTTGTAAGCAGATCAGAGCAGTGATAAAGCTCGATAGGGAATGTTGTATCCTGTGAAAAGGTTATATGTAGAGAAATAAAATACTTACCTGTTTGTACATACTCACCTGGAAGTTGCTGGAATTCGACATTCGTGTGCTGCTGTTTGTCTCCCTTGCTGTTCGCCGTCGCTGCTGCTGCTGAAGGACCTGGAAAGGAAAAACCTGGAACTTACCTGTGTCGTCTGCTGCTACGGAGTGAGCTGTAAAAGAAAAAACACAACGTAGGACTAATTGGGTAAGCGCCAACACATACAAACATACTCACAGATTACAGGGCAAGCTAAATAAAACCGTTTAAAATCTGGCGCCCTTGGTCCCGAAACAATGTATAAAAACAAATATAATCAATAATTACGAAAACAAAATCCATTTGTATTCAGAATGTAATATTTTTTCGAACAAGGCTAGCTCATTGGCTTCAATTTGATATGTCGATCATCTGAATCGGTCCAGTAGATCAAAAGTTATGATTTTTTTGTAGTGGAAAGAATGGGAAAAAATGATTTTTCGGACCATCGGTTAACTTTGGAAAATCATAACTCAAAAACGAAAAAAAACGCCTTACTGGTTTCTAGATATGTTATGTGAAAAATCCTCAGCTTTCCAGAAAAAAATATTAAAATATATAGCGCCCATGGTCCCGAGACCATGAAAACTATAAAAAAAATACAATTAATTATAAGGAAAACATAATTCAAATTTTCTGCAACTGTAGTATTTTTCTAAAAAAAAGACCGGTTAATTGGTTTTAATTTTATATGTCGAACATCTGAATTGGTCCAGTGGTTCAAAAGTGAATTTGTAAAAAAAAGTCATTTTTGGCAAAAATGCGAAAAATATGGATGCCCTAAAATGGAAATAGTCTCTAACAAAACAAAAGTTATAATTTTTTTAAAGTAGTTTTAGGAAAAAAGTGAAAAACAAATTTCGGACCACCCTAAAACGGAAATGGTTACCCTAACGAAGGAAATAAAAAAAATACGGTTCTCATGATTTGCGATAAAGAACAAAACTACCAATTTTCACGAAAATCTGAGAACCACAATATCGGTTTGGCATGGAATGACTGTATATATATATATATATGTGGTATTTGTGGATTTTTGTTTTAAATAGACAGTATAGCGCCAGCAACTCCAAAGACACTAATTTGAGTATTACCAGGGAAAAATGAACGGATGCCAACATATGTTTCTCTCCAGGAATGAGTACTTTGATCGAAATTTGATCAAAATCGTCCAATTCTGTTGTTGGAATGTGGTCTGAATCTATAATTGAATTAATTGCAATGCCATTTTTTTATAAAATTCACTTAGTTTTTCTCTGAAAACGTGAACAAATTCAAAAATTCTCCGAAAACTTTCTTGCTTCCAACGCTTTCATCCCAATTTATTTCTTCTGCTAGATTTATTGATAAATAGAAAATAAAGAATTCCAAATATTAGAATAATTTTCTCAGATATCGAGTCCTGATATACCGATAGATAGCCTAATAAAAGATAATCCTTATCCAAGATACAAATTTAATCCCAGTTTGGTGGGTTCATAACTTTTTTTTTCAAATGCGAACATTATACAACTAAGCGATGGTTCATTTTCCCAAGTTAACAGTACAGACCATAAATGGGAGGGTTCAAAATAAGCTCAAACATCACTTCTTATAGCAAAATTGAACACACCTATTTCTGGTTGGCATTTTCTGAAAAAAAACCTTACTTTATACAACAGATGTAGAATTGTCAATTCAATTATAAATATAGCATAAAGAGAACAGCTTTTTCATTGTTCATGTGTATACACATTTTTTCCGCCCGCCAAGACATTTCACTTCCTAGATAAAATCTGATCCACTTAGTTGGGATAACTTAAATTTGCATGAACGAATTAAAATTTAATGACTTCATTCCTCCCCTTCAAATTAAATCCGAACAACACGTGTTGAGCACATCTTGCGATATAAGCTGGCTCACAGCATGACAAAGCCACAATCTTTAGCAAAACCGCCCTACGAAACCCCTTTTCGTCCTGATAGAGTTTCGCTTCCAGACGGATGGTTTTATCATTGCACAAAAACGCAAAACTGTAGTGGATGGATCCTTATCTTCGACAGAAGCCGGCAGGAGAAAGAGAGCAGTCAAGAAATTTATCGCCAATTCAGCAGCTACAAATCCTTGCGGTCCCCTTTCAATTTACATCTGCTTCGACTGTGCGCCGTCGAAGGAATTCCGGGGACGGAACTCGAATCATAAGTTGAGTTGAACAGCGATTGTCTTTCTTGTCGGTGAAATATGTTCTTGGAGAAACGGGTAAGGGTCCTCGCCTTCCTCCTCTCGCTCTCCAACCATGAACAATGGGGCAAAGTAGCCAGATAATATTAAGGATTCCTACCTTGACTATTCCCGAAAAATTGTTGAAATGCTGCGCACGGTTGGGATAGAAAACAAAAAGGTCTTATTGCTCACACACACGTTCAGCGAAAAAGGATTGTCAGCGAGGACGATTAAAGACTCTCCGAACCGATAAATTATCGTCCTTATTTCGTGTCGTACAATAAATACTGAGGGCCCGATCGGGGAACTGAATTTCCCTCAGCAGCGAGGCGAGGCGCAGTTGTTTAATATTGATGAGCGGACTTTATGGCCACGATAATGTCACCGGGGCTGTGGGTTTCGTCCTTTCCGTTTCTGCGTTTTCCAACTGAAGGGTGAGCCTGGGAGAGATTCAGCCGAGCAGCAGCGAGTAGAGAGAATGGAGATATGAAGAGATAATCATTCCGGGAAACAGAGATAATTCAATAATTCAATGAACAGCTATTTTTCATTGTTGTTTGTGTTTTAAACGGTCCTTTTTTTCAGTGTTGAACGCTGCCAGAGGGTTCGGATTATGTTGAAAAATGCGCTCTGTTGTCCCAGAAATACATTGAAGTTAATTTACGGAGAGACACATTATTTATACATTTGATTAGCTCACTGATCTGTCGAAAAAGAACTGTTAAATGATCGTTTTGAAAATCTGCTCGACGGCTTAAATGCATTATTTTTGCTATCAAGATGGTACCAATGTCATTTTTACCAACACAGAGTTCGATCGAGAAATATTACTTAGTTTGTGCACTTATCTCTTAGTTTATATTCAGCTTTTTTCAACTTTAAGACGTTCTCAGCGAATGAAAGATGTAAACAAGTCTTGGCGGTGAGATCTGAAGTCGCCTACGGAAATGCATTCCACGAACGTTTTGATTATTGAATTATTTCTTGACATAGGTGTACTATTCCAAATACCCATCTACCTTTAACGCGATACAATTAATTCAAGTAAAAAATAATATTTTTGGTCCTATTACCCATTCCAGATATTTTTTGACAGAATGTATATATTTCTGCCCGTTGATGTATGTTCATAAATTCCAACATTTCAAATAAATCTTCCACCAGTCAGAACGCATCCAGCGAATATATTAATATGGAATCAATGGTAGCATCAAAACACATCAGTGTCCTGCCTAAACACAGGCCAACTCAAGGCCAATCAAAACATCCTCTCCCAACCGGGATGGTGGACTGAACCACAGTGGACATATTTTCAAGCCGAAACGATACGTGATTCACTGCCGTCCCGAGTGACCAGCTAAATTAAACAATAAATCATCTATCGCAGCGGCCAGTCGGCTCCCACAAATAAAACCATCAGATCGGAGGACATTTGGCGGAACATTGCGACTCTCGGATGGATGACACTGGCCGCTTCTCTAGGCAAAACCCGAGCGCACACACCCGGGTCCCCCCTGAGTGGACAAAGTTGATTTATATGTTTTGATTGCGGTCAAATTTTTACACGCGAACCAGTTTTGTGTTTTGTGTCGCTTTTTTTTTGCTCCAGCCCAAAGCTAAACATATGTTCCGATCGTTTGTCATTGCTTCTAATGAATCGTGAATATATCAAATCGGGATTCACTCGATACTGTTGCAGTCGCAGTGTGAAAGTTTGTCCCAAGTGCTCGAGATTCAACGTGTTTTATTTCACTAAAATTTTATTGCAGAACATTCAGGACGGAGCACATTATAAATCTCCAACCGCGATTCGAAATGACGCTACTAAGTCATCTACGGCTCATCGTTTGCTCTTATTTTCCGTATCGAATATAATCGCTCTTATTTTTTTGGAAACCTTCGGGAAAATTTATAGTGTCAATCTGTCGGCCACTCGGCTATATTGGTTATTAATCGGGTTTCCAGGAACAGAAATCAGCGCCGATGTGGAACCCAGATCGACCGCCTTAACCCGAAGGGACAATACTGGTGAGGCGGAGGAAGGTAGGTAGGGGTTAGAGTGTCCGCGGAGATGAATTGTGGTCCACACGTAGGTAGGACATTTCATAATTAATTTTGTATACACACCATTCAGAGAAGTGGTTTCATCTGCTGATCGGTCTTCTCCATTTGGCTGTTTTTTATTGCCCCTCGTCGATGCACATTCACAACTAACCGGGCACCCCATTTAGTTCGGCTGCTATTTATTGAAATTTATGGGACATCTATAAATCAGATATTATATAGTGCCCATTATGTGTGGGATTTCCGATAAGCGGAAACTGGTATTTGAACTTATGCTGCGGGATTCCTGGCCGAGATTGCCGATCGGCGGTTTGGTCGAGCGGAAAAGTATCATTCAGACAGAGTCAGGGGCTTTTGTATTGCCGAAGGTGTTTCCTCTTCACTGTATCGCGGGTTTCGCCTTTTTTTTTATGGGAAATAAAAGAACTTGTAAAAAGACTGAATAGAAAATAAATAAAATAACTTACCGTTTAACTTAAGAAGTTTCTTTTACTTATTTTATTTTCTAGTTTTCAGTACATTATTTGTTTTAATATAATATTTCTCGGAGAGGTAAAAGCCTTAAATGCTACGCCTAACTGGGCCTTGAGAAAAATATAGATCGCCATTTTGTGGTGGTGGTCATTTCAAATTTGCATTTTTTCATAAATAACTGTGTTCTACTGGTCAATCCCCTTCATTCTATACTCATGTTGATAGTGTTTTGTAAAACAATATATTTGTTTTGCCATTTTGTAGTGGCAGCCATCTTGCATTTTTCATAAATAACTGTGTTCCACTAGTCAAGACCTTTCTTTGATATCCATATTGATGGAGTTCTAGGAAAATATGTGATCCGCCATTTTGTAGCGGCCGCCATCTTGGATTTTTAGGATCATGAAATACGCAGTTTTATAGTGACTGCAGAGATGTGGTGTGTGTTCCAAATTTCAGATCAATCGGCCAACAGGAAGGGGGTCAACTTTCTATTAATGTTGGATTAACACATTGCGGACTACTCACGAGATTTGTCGTGTTTCACGTTCCGTCTGTTACGGATGGATTACGAAATAACCCGTGTTTTCCACACTTGAAGATTAAATCCTTGGTTTGCCAAGAATCTAACAAGGCCTACCGATGGCTCGCCTTCGTCTCATCCACATCGAAGGAATGATCTCATTCGTGGAATCCGATCAAATGAAGCGTTCAAGTTTGCCTCAAAACGTTCGGTCCTTAATGTGTTAATGTGGGGCGCTACAGACAGACACTTTACAAACATGTTACATGGCAAGCTGAATAAAACAGTTTAAAAATGGTAGAAGCGAATTGCCAAACAGAGCATTGCAGTTGACTGATAGTTTTCTATTTTCTAAGTATTTTTCTAAGTATCAACTGTTTTCGTCTCAGATTTTATTAAGAAAACAAAAGGAAAAACGCAGAACATCGCAATTGTGCTGTTATTAATAGATTGTAAAAAAGCGAAAAATTGCCAGATAGAAAGTTTATGGTCCTATCAGAGATGCCAACCTTCCTTATTTTTCCAGGATATCCCAGACTTTTTGGCTCGTATCCTGACATCCTGTCAAACACTCGATTTTGCCTGATTTTTCTAAAGTGATCCTTATTTTTGCTGATTTTTTAGTCTTTTATTATATCACAATAAAAAGGATCCTGGTTGGAAATAAGAACTGTCAGAATAGCCTACATAAAAAGCTCTCCGCTCTCCTATATAGTGATTGTTGTTTCTTTCATTTATTATTTATTATTACGTATTAATATTAATTCGAATGCTTAAAACACGTAGTGTCTACATTCCACTGGAAAATCCATTATTAAACGGTTTTATGTTTTTCGCTTCACAATGACAGAAAATGAAACCGTTAACGCCATTTGAATGAATGAACATTGAGGATAATTTTGCAAGATTTTCTTTCTCTCTCTCTCTCTCTCTCTCTCTCTCTCTCCAGAATCTTATGTCAAGGATAACAGAATTATAGACATTTGGACATTATGAATTACTAGCTGACCCGGCTGACTTCGTCCCGCCCAAGATTTATTTTTCGTTATCACTTCCACGTTTGCTTACTAAGCCCACGTTTATGGATCCAATCGCAGAACTGTTCATTGATTGATCTTCTAATCTACCCCTTAAAATTATGTTTTACAGTACTTCTACCAAAACTCGACATTTTAATACCAGATTATTTTCAGATACAATTCTCGTGCAAAATTTTTAATCCATTTGCAAATAACATGTTTCTCCGTTACATGGAATAAATGTTTTATACAGAAAATATGATAGAATAAAGACAGCCCTTAATCGGCCAATTCCTTCCTCGAGTTCTGCTCGCAACAACACATCCGGCGATCCTTTCTTTGGTATAGATAGAAGAAGATATAGGAGTGCGTTTCATCACATTAAAATCCATTTCCACTTTCGAACGAAGGTCGTTGCCGCAAACATCGAATGGACTAACAACGCTTGTCAATATGTCATTGTAGAACACACGCGAATTGAATTTTTCGAATTTTCCCATTTTCCTTCAGACATCCCGAAATGAGCTATTCTGATTTACCCTGATTTTTATTTTCATTTTCCCTGATTTTCGAAAATTATAGTTGGCAACCCTCAGCGGCGTAGTGTGCGGCTGGCAAACCCGACATTTGCCGGGGGCGTCAAAATCCAAGAATTTTCAATACTAATTTTTATCTCCGAATTAGTTTTTATCTTTCAATTGAGTAAAAAGACATCCATCAAGAGTAGTCGCTTCTTTCCGTACATGAAACCAATAATCTCTCTTTGATTTTCGAAAAATTGAAACACCCAACATCATATTACACCAATACCCTTTCGATTTTTTCGCTACGCATGCCTCGGCGCCTCCCCCGTGCTATGCTATGTTTTACAATTATTTAAGCAATAACACGTTCGTCGTCCCATCACCTAGATATAGGTGACACTTCCCTTGTTCAATTTGAATAAGATTTTTAAAAGGAATTTGGTAGAGTAGCCACCTAAGTGTAACTATAGTGATAAATTTGAAAAAAGTAGTATTTTTAGGGCGCCATTTTCATAGTTTGCCAGGGGCGCTGTCTATCCTCACTACGCTACTGGCAACCCTGGCTCCCATTGTTTGGTGTTCAAGTATGATTTTACGGATTTTCTTTTTGCCAACTGTTTTCGTTTGAAACCAACATATACTGCAACTTTGTTCAAAGTGTGATCCATCGGAAGTCATGACCTTGAACTGTCTTTAAGGCAATATACGGATTCACCGCTGGTAGAATTTGGATTGTTTCTAGGTATGAAGCAATTTTTTGATTTCGTTATAAGTTCGGAACCGTTCTACAGAAAAGGCAGACATCGTGGAACTGGAACAAATAATAATCTGAAGGAGCAAAGTCAGTGAGGAAGAACTACCCTGTTCACTCTATTTAGATGATCCTTGACAGATCAATGTGGTCCGATGTTGTCATGCAGCAAAATGATCTTGTCGTGTCTATTTTCCCATTCCGATCGTTTTTCCTGCAGAGCTCTCCTCAAACGTATTAATTGTAGTCGATCACCAGTGATAGTTTCAGACGGTAGGTGCTACCAATTTTTCTTCATTTACTTCGGTGGCTTTCCATGTTCTTGAACATCCAAATGAAAACTATTGTTCCTGAATCGTTGAAACCACTGTTAACCAATGTTTCCACATGTACAGATTTATCTTGATAGGTACAGATTTTTTTTTTGTTATTTTCGGTACAGATTACAGATTTTCGTCATGGCCACAGATTGGTACAATTTTTTTTCATGTGTGAAATTTCTTCCTTTTTTGCTCAGTGTTATCACTAGAGAGCTCAATGTGAAGAACAGAATTGTGTTTCATGCATACTTCTGTTGTTGTCCTGTTCTCTCTTTTCAAGCGTTGAATTAGAAGCGTTTCCGGGGTTATACTATGGGAATTTACAAGATCTGGAGAACGAACCGAACCCTAAAAGTAAAATTACTACGAAAAAAATAACGTTTTCAGGAAACGAACATTTAAGATTTGTGGACAAAAATTGGATGCCTAAAAAGAATTGACGATTCGCTGGTATTTTCTGCGCTTCGATGCCTTGTTTCTAACGTGCTCACCATGACTCACTCCTCGGCAAACGTCAAGCGATTTTTTTTTCTGATTATAACCAAAACATGAATATTCGATTATAATCGGAATCGGCTCAGAAACGGCACGATACACTCAATTGTAAGATCATGTTAGATTTGATTAAACATCGACAGTGTAAAAATTTCATTGAATGATAGTATCCAAACTAAATTTGGAAAGAATAAGTATAAGCATCAACGCACGAGTTATTCGAGGCTTGCAATGGAAATGTACATTTACAATAAATGTAGTGCTCTTAGCAAGTAACTGTAGATATAAAGTTAGTTAGAAAATATAATATTTTGTAGTAAATAAATGGCAATTTGAGTATTTTCCATGTCTGCTGGAAAGCCTTATCGCAATCAACTTATTCCCTGACGATACGACTAACTGGAAAAGATAAACATCATCACATCATCGTGCCGGAGAGAGAGTGTTTTTTTTTTTTTTTTTTTTTTATCTTCGCTTATTTTTCGTCGGCCTATTTCCGCCACTTCAGTGCCAATCACCGACATCAGGGAGGCGACTCCACCTGTTCCTACCTATCAGACTCAACAACTCATAAGCCGGGCCAACTTCTTTTACTTCCCCTCCGAAGGAAGACGTAACCAGAGATTTTTCGCCTCAGAAAATCCCAACGACGCCAGCTGGGATTGAACCCAGGCCGATCGGATTGTGAGGCTGTTACGCTAACCACACAACCACTGGCACCGTCATGAGAGAGAGTGTTTCATCGCCTTTTGATTAGTTAGCAGTTTGTACGATCCCGAGAAACCCGAATTTCTGCTTGTTTACTCACAGCCGGAGAACATTTTCTCCTCCATAAGGGAGTTCGAAATATTCGCAATCATGTCCCTGGGGGCGGGTGTGAGAGGAAACTTGCACCACCAAAAGAAACTGCCGATAGTATGCGCTCAACCCAATTTCCATGCGGTCCAGAACGGGAAGACGAATCACTTCCGGTGAGCACTGGGCCGGGCTTTTCGGATGGCTTGCAACGAATTGAAAATATGGCGGAAATCACTTGCCCTTCTGCCTGTCCGCCCGCGTTTGTGTGTGTTTGCTCAAGCACTGATGTTTGGTGCTTCCTACGCCCCGATGTTTAGTGCTTCCCGGAGATGGTGAGGCGAACGAAATTGAACCGGAAGCTGCAAGGCATTCCGGGGTGCACTGGTTCCAACAAGGGTTCGCACAGCGTCCTCAGTCTCTTCCTTATTTTTTTTATGTAGCATTCGAAGGAGCATTTCTCATGTAGGGAAGTGTAACATTGTGTCGATGATATGTAGGCAATTTCGCGGTAACGGAATTGTGTGGAAATGATCTTTTTTTTTGTTATCCTCGCTGCTCAATCTGTCGACCGGAAGCTGGAAGTCAATAAGAGTGTTTTATGTGGATTCGATTCGTTGCTTTATGTCACACGGACGTCAAACTATGCGGAAGTACGAGTGGAAATAACTTCCGGTCGGTTTCTGGTGGATGATTTTATGTACGTCATAAATTAAAAGTGTGGGGAAAAACAACAAAATCATGGTTTGATTTGGTTGACAAATTAGTCTGCGTTGGCAGAATGGCAACCAGTGTCGTTCGATCGCTGCAGGGAGATGCCGATATTAAATATGTCTCGTGGAAGAATGATGACCATGGACGGGGAGAAAGAGGCGAATCAATTATCTTGGCTTCGCTTCCGGCACAAAACTTTCGCAATAAAATTCCTCCATCGCCATAAACCGACGAAATGAGTTCGAGCGCCCGGAATGATGATTTCAGCCAATTTTAAACAGCATTTAGACTGAGTGGCATATGTGGATTGTGGTAACATGTGTTCGAAGCCAATTTCCATTCCAATTGATAGCAGCTTTTATTACAATTTCATAACTCTTTCTCGCAATCGTCTGGCGCAGATCGAGAGCAGACTTTCGGACGGCTTTGTGGCGGAGCGTGATTTAAGCTTGCTTTGCCACAGAACTAGGAAATTAAATCGACTAGTGTTTTCGGTTAGTTTTTATTCGCGCATTCGTTATTCATTCTAATCCATTTCGGCTTTCGGCTCGCTATAAATCATTCCTCAGGGCCACCGCCGAGTAAGCATTAAAGCAATTTCGGCCGTTTCTACAATGGAAACACTAAATTTTTATGCGAAGTCGGCCACATCTTTGTCACTGTTTGGCAGCGGGATCAAATCGCTCACGTCGCCAGCGGAGGAATTAAGTCATTCCAGATTCCTGGAACAACCAGCAAGACGCGACCATCCGAACGTCGAAGATTAATGTGAACACGGCGAGAGTTATTACAGATACAGTTTTTGGAAGGTGATAAATCCCTCCCGTGACCATTAGGCAGAGAGCAGCAGGCAGGAATGATTTATTCGAATAGCAGATTAGCGATTCATTTAGTGGTGGAAGAACTTGCAGGAAGCCGTCCAAATTCCGTTTCTTCTCCTCGCTATAGTGTGGCTGCAAACTAATTAAACAAAAGCCATTAAACATTCTGGGATGGCGAAATCTCACCGAAAGCAATTCCGCTCATGTTTGAAATCCGACCTCAAGAATGCCAAATTTTCCGCTAATGGTCATTCGAGGAAGGTGAATGAATCAGAAATGTAGAGGGTGGCGTTTTCGTGGGAAAAAAATCCTTGTTTCTTATATGAGTCAGAAGTTTCGAAAAAAGGTTGGATGTTGGGTGCGTAGCATCGTCCTTCCTGCAAGTTACTATTCCTACAGATTGGCAATTCAATGCTGGCGTGTGTACATTTGATAGGCATTTAGTCCTAACGGGTAAAATGCTTTTTTTTATTTTGCGAAAAATAACCTCAAAGTTAATATTTTCATTTTATTTATTTTTTCTTGTTTTTTTTGCCTACATTCCGTAATTATTTCCCGTGTAATGTTTGAAAATATGTGAAAATAAATTCATTTAGTGGTTGACTCCGGGAGGTTGCATGCACGCATGCCTCTGACTGAAAAAACTGAAAAATGGGATGACTATGTTGCAAAATCATTAAGTTTTATGTAAAACGACTAAAACAAACGCAATTGAAAACATCTGGATACGAATAATGAATAATTTAGTGTGTGCAAATTGAAATTGTCCGATTAATGTTCCAGATTGCATGCATTTCTTCATTTTGACATTTGTGTAATTTTTATTCATTAGTATCATTTTGTAGAAGAAAAACAAAGTTACTTGGTTGTTCAGCATTTTAAAAATGACGTTTCGTTTTTAATAAGAATAATAAGAATAATAAATAAATAAGACCATTTGCGACATCCGCTACTTTTGTCTTTCCATTTGTAGGAAAAAGCGGTCGAAGTAAATCGTTTGCTTGTGGAAACTTCTAGTGAATATGCTCCACCAGTGAAAACATGTGAGAGATGGTAATTGTTTGGCATGGGTATGATGATGCATCATTTTGAGCTATCACAATGGTTTCGCAATGGAATTGGTATACTTTAATTGTGCTTTGCGGCTTGGACGCCTTGGTTTAGGAAGCATATGAAAGCACAGGACAAATATATGAAAAATAGCATTCATTTACAGTTGACATGTTTTTTATTCAGTTTGACATCTACAAAACTAGACACAGTACTACATAAAAATATTAAATATTAAATACCTTATTTTGGACGAACATTCTCAATTTTCCGCTGTTCATACTTGTTGAGATATCGAATCCAAAGATGTAGCTGTCCTTAGCATTAGTGAGATGCTTAAACCTTAAAGCACAAAGTATAATATAGTATGTTGAAAGGTATTTTTTCATTTTGGTGTACTTTTTTCCGATTTTTCGACGTTTTTCGCCAAACATACCCTTTTCAAAAGTTGTAACAAAGTTGAAAAAATTGGGTGTTTTTTAAACCGTTTTTATGGATTTTGGGGTGACGAAAGCAGAAAAATATGGCTAGCCATATTATTTGCAAAACTCAAACTTTTTTCCATGACATATCTGAAATTCAAGAAGATAAGTTTTTCAGACATATTTATATTCAACTAGCTGACCCGGCAAACTTCGTCCCGCCCAAAATGGATGTTTTGTCATCATTATTTTCAATCATTCACGTTTTCTTACTAAGCGAACGTTCTTGGATCCAATCGCAGAACTATTCATTGATTAATCTTCTAATTGATCCTTCACAATTTACTTTCACTATAAATTTCCTAGTACTTCCATCACTCATCATAATATGAAATTATTTTCAGACACAATTCTCGTTCATGATTCTTCAATTACTTCAATAAAATATTAAACAGCTCAAATCGGAATATTCCTTTACTCGAGTTTTGCGTTTTCCAACACATTTGGGATTCATTTTTATTTATTTAGTTAGAAGATATAGGAACGCGTTTTTTCACCTGAAAATTCACTTCCACTTTCGAACAAAAATCAATTTCGTTAGCGCAAACATTAACACATATCTAGATGTAATTGAAGAACATATGGGAATAATTTTGTTCTACTTTCCTATTGTCCTTCAGAGTTTTCCCAAAAATTTCAGTTGTCATGTTTAGTTGTTAGAATGGTTGGTTGATATATGTGTAATATTTTTGTGAGCCCATCTTCTACTTCCAGACTATTTACATTACATTTCTTGTACTCTTAAATCCGCACATTCCAATTTTGGTTCCATTTGTTCTATTAATTCACGAGTTATGCAGTTATCCCTTCCAGAGGAGGGAGGTATGTCGAATCATCAAAGAAACATTTCTCGTACCCAAAAACCCTCGCATGCTAAGTGTCCCACCTGCACCTCTCCCCCATTCCTTAGATAGATTGGAGGAGTGTCGAACCATCATAAAAATATTACTTGTTCCCTAAAATCTCCACATGCCAAATTTGGTTCCATTTGCTTGATTAGTTCTCCAGTTAAGCAGAAATTTGAGTTTCATTTGTATGGCAACCGACTTTAGAGAGAGGCGAAGGGTTTCGAACCATCATAAGAACCTTCCCCAGCCCCAAAAACCCAAATGTTCATGCCGATCGGTTCTGTAATTGCTGTAATTGACAGAAAGACAGAAAAACAGAAAGACAGAAAGACAGAAAGACAGAAAGACAGAAAGACAGAAAGACAGAAAGACAGAAAGACAGAAAGACAGAAAGACAGAAAGACAGAAAGACAGAAAGACAGAAAGACAGAAAGACAGAAAGACAGAAAGACAGAAAGACAGAAAGACAGAAAGACAGAAAGACAGAAAGACAGAAAGACAGAAAGACAGAAAGACAGAAAGACAGAAAGACAGAAAGACAGAAAGACAGAAAGACAGAAAGACAGAAAGACAGAAAGACAGAAAGACAGAAAGACAGAAAGACAGAAAGACAGAAAGACAGAAAGACAGAAAGACAGAAAGACAAAAAAGCAGAAAGACAGAAAGACAGAAAGACAGAAAGACAGAAAGACAGAAAGACAGAAAGACAGAAAGACAGAAAGACAGAAAGACAGAAAGACAGAAAGACAGAAAGACAGAAAGACAGAAAGACAGAAAGACAGAAAGACAGAAAGACAGAAAGACAGAAAGACAGAAAGACAGAAAGACAGAAAGACAGAAAGACAGAAAGACAGAAAGACAGAAAGACAGAAAGACAGAAAGACAGAAAGACAGAAAGACAGAAAGACAGAAAGACAGAAAGACAGAAAGACAGAAAGACAGAAAGACAGAAAGACAGAAAGACAGAAAGACAGAAAGACAGAAAGACAGAAAGACAGAAAGACAGAAAGACAGAAAGACAGAAAGACAGAAAGACAGAAAGACAGAAAGACAGAAAGACAGAAAGACAGAAAGACAGAAAGACAGAAAGACAGAAAGACAGAAAGACAGAAAGACAGAAAGACAGAAAGACAGAAAGACAGAAAGACAGAAAGACAGAAAGACAGAAAGACAGAAAGACAGAAAGACAGAAAGACAGAAAGACAGAAAGACAGAAAGACAGAAAGACAGAAAGACAGAAAGACAGAAAGACAGAAAGACAGAAAGACAGAAAGACAGAAAGACAGAAAGACAGAAAGACAGAAAGACAGAAAGACAGAAAGACAGAAAGACAGAAAGACAGAAAGACAGAAAGACAGAAAGACAGAAAGACAGAAAGACAGAAAGACAGAAAGACAGAAAGACAGAAAGACAGAAAGACAGAAAGACAGAAAGACAGAAAGACAGAAAGACAGAAAGACAGAAAGACAGAAAGACAGAAAGACAGAAAGACAGAAAGACAGAAAGACAGAAAGACAGAAAGACAGAAAGACAAAAAGACAGAAAGACAGAAAGACAAAAAGACAGAAAGACAGAGAGACAGAAAGACAGAGAGACAGAAATACAGAGAGACAGAGAGACAGAAAGACAGAAAGACAGAGAGACAGAAAGACAGAAAGACAGAAAGACAGAAAGACAGAAAGACAGAAAGACAGAAAGACAGAAAGACAGAAAGACAGAAAGACAGAAAGACAGAAAGACAGAAAGACAGAAAGACAGAAAGACAGAAAGACAGAAAGACAGAAAGACAGAAAGACAGAAAGACAGAAAGACAGAAAGACAGAAAGACAGAAAGACAGAAAGACAGAAAGACAGAAAGACAGAAAGACAGAAAGACAGAAAGACAGAAAGACAGAAAGACAGAAAGACAGAAAGACAGAAAGACAGAAAGACAGAAAGACAGAAAGACAGGTTCTCAGATTTTCATGAAAAGTGGTAGTTTTGGTCCTTGTTGCAAAATATTAGACCCGTATTTTTTTTTTATTTTTTTTAAGGGTGGCCATGTCCATTTTAGAGTGGTTTGAAACATTTACTTTTTCCCGTTTTTTTTTTCCAAAAACGACTTTTTTCAAAAATTCATAAGTTTTGAACTACTGAACCGACTCAGATGATTGGCATATCAAATTGACGCTAATGAGAGTTTTCTTTGAAAAAATATTGAACTTACGACAAAAATGAATTTTGTTTTAGTAATCATTAATTGTATTTGTTGTTTTATGGTTCACTCGGTTACAGATAGAGGGTGCAATGTTTTTAACATTTTTCCTTGAAAACTAAATTATTTTTTTTAAATAACATATCCAGAAGACAGAAGTCCTTTCGTTTTTCAGTTACAATTTTTCAAAGTTAAAAAAAATCATTTTCAGATCATCGGGTCAGTTAAAAAAATCACAACTCAAAACGAAAGAAAACGCCTCCCTGATTTTGGGATATATTATGTAGAAAAGCCTCAATGGCACCCTCTAGGCCAAAGGTATGTAAACAGCAAAAACCAAATACAATCAGTAATGGGCAAAACAATATCCATTTTTTTCGCAAGTAAAGTATTTAAAAAAAAATTGGCTAATTGGCTTTAATCGACTTATCAGATCAGCTGAATCGGTCGAATAGTTCAAAATTTATAAATTTTTGAAAAAAGTCATTTTTGGAAAAAAGTTGTTTTTCCGGACCACCCTAAAATGGAAATTCCCCGATGAAATAATAAAAAATCGAGTCTAATATTTTGTGATAAAGAACAAAACTACCACTTTTCGCGAAAATCTGAGAATCACTATATCGGTTTGGCATGGAATGGCTGTACATTAGGGTGGCAGCGAAAATGGTCATGTCAAATTTCAAAAATCGACCATGTACATTTTGTTCATTAGCCCAAAAAAATGATCTATGCAAAGTTTCAGTTCAATCGGACATGATTTAGAGGTGCCCCAAAGCGCTCAAAATTTATTTTTTTGATCCTCGAAAATCTTCCAAGAGTAACGGAAATTTGGAAAATTGAAATTTTTTTCTCAATGCCAAATGATTTAAAAATGCATAAAACGTCGACATCTGGTGTTATCTCGAAACAAAATATTGGCCAAAAATCGATTTTTTGGGACTTAGCCTGAGTAGCCAAAAAATTAAAACTTTGAGTGCTTTGAGGCACCCCTAAATCATGTCCGATTAAGCTGAAATTTTGTATAGGTAATTTTTTGGGGCCAATAAACCAAATGTACATGGTCGGTTCTTTAAATTCGATAATTTTTTTTCCATACCTTCATTGCCTCTCAGACCTCAGACCCAAGTCCCAATAGGTCGATTTTCGGCCAAAAATTTTTTTTTCGAGATGACACCAGATCTCGACCTTTTATGCATTTTTAAGTCATTTGGCATAGAAAAAAAAATTCGATGTTCTAATTTTCCTTTACCTAACAAACCGTCCCTCCTCCCCCTTGGAAGATTTTCGAGGATAAAAAAATCAAAATTTTGAGCGCTTTGAGGCACCCCTAAATCATGTCCGATTGAGCTTCCTATGAAAACTACTATGTTAATTACACTGTTTAAATATCCTCCGTCTTGCACTGTGGTCACGCGTATTCTAGAACTTGCCACTCAGAATGCATTCAAGGCGTGTTATTTGGTATAGAAATCTGAACTAAGTAATACTAATAAAAATGACGCAAGTAATACTAACGTTGAGAAGGCAAAAGTTCCACTGGGAACATAAGTGCCATTTAAGAAGAAGAAGAACTGTTTGAAAACTTTGTCAAAGTTTTAATTCAATATTATAAATTTCTTTATTTCAAATCCCGGATATTTTGTTTATACATTTTTATTGAAATAATGTTTCAATTTACTAAAGTTAGAATGCAAGGTTAGCCATGAGTCCGATACGGCAGACTCATGAGAATTTCATTATATTGTCCAATTATGAGCTTTCAATGCTTTGAAAAATCGTAACTATTAAAACAAATGGATTTTCAAAACTAAATATACATACAATCCTGCATAGTAAGTTATTTAAAACATTTTATTCATTTTTGATATGTAACCAGTTTTAAGATTGTGAATTTTTTTATACAATTTCGAAACATTCATCTTATGAGCAGCAGCAGTATGCCGTCTTCTATTATTAGTGTAACAAATCAAAACGAAATGGGCGGACTCGATTCATCCAGGATCTCTCAGGAGGTGATGAACGATCATATTGATGAACGATCATATTTGATGACGATGACGTATGGTCGAATTTCAGCCCCTATGTAACGCTTTAGGTGTTGTCCTAAAGTTTCAAAATATTCATTGGAATTCGTTGTGAAACCCCGTTGCTTCAGAACCGATACCACCAGCAAGGTACCGATTTTCAGACAGTGTTTACACATCCAGCTGTCAACAACGTAATAATCATTATTTGTGCACTTAAAAAATGTAAATACAGTATCAAACATACCTTAAACAATTACCAAAATACCTGAACACTTCACTTTATTCCTAACATCCGAAAAAAAATAACGAAAATTCATTATTTTTCGACCTTCCAGACAGGGGCCCTTAATGCCCTCAACCCGTTCTACAGTGTTTTCTTTGACACCCAACATCGCTGCAATATCACTATAAACAATTCCTGGTAAGAATTCAATCAAAATCTTGAAAAATCACGATATTACTCCAATGTATCTATAACAGTCAATTAAATTTCACATTAACGTTGAAATATCATATTTTTTCTGGAAATAAGTCATTTTGAAAAACAGAAATAAAATTCAAACTGTATATAATCCAGTCCAAAATTATATATAATAGAGTCTGTATATAATCGAGTCCGACCTTTATTTGCACAATTTTCTGAACAGGTCAAGCTTTTTGCTAACGTATTCGCTTCCAGAGTTCTACTATACATTCGACTTTTTGTATTGTAATTTTGCAATAATGGAATTGCAATCAAAAACTATCTTTTTCTGTAGGAGTTTTGAGTTACTGCGGAAATTAATTTGATATTTTGCGGTGAGGGTAGTGATAGAAATACGATAGTTACCAGTTGTGCCTGATGAGGTCTGACCGAAAAGCAAGTTTGATGAATATATATTGAATAGATCAGTTCATAGGTTTTCTGCTGTGGGTTTGGTAGTAGGCTTTCATAAGGGATAATAAACGACCATATTTGATAAAAAAAACAAAATCATTTTATGCATAATGCGTGTCGTGTCGCATCTATAGTAACTTACATTTGTTGTTTAGTTTTCCACTCACGATTCAAACTGAGAGAAAAAAAAATGTGTTTCGATTCACGTCACTCAATTCGGCGAACGATTTCAAATCTTCAAACCAAACAAAAGGTGCGTTTTGGTACATATTCCGCCATGGGAAAATGGGATCGGGTTGAAAGTAAGATGTCACCAAAGCGATTGTCCCGTTTTCATGGTTTGCTGAAATAACAAAAGCAATTCAACCAGGTTGACATTTTCTTCTCCCTCGAAAATTCAGTAACAACAATCGTCAGCCTTTCTCGCCAAACCTTAACAATCAAGCATCTTTTATTATTCTTTCATCTTCGTCCTGTGGGCCCGGGGTAAGTTTTAATAAGAAAACATATTTGCGACGGATGGCGATGCTTTTTTTTCTACCTGGCAATGAATTACGACCCGAAGAGAAGAGAAAACTTTCGCTATTATTGTAATTTCAAGTGGCACTTTCCGTTCCTTAGGCGCTTGCACAATATATTACATCTTGTGCGAGGTCTGGTCTTTTTTGTTCGCCCATTTGAGTCCCGCTGTGCATTGATAAGATTAAGGCGTACGAAACTTCTCGTCCAGCAGCAGAGCCATAAATCATAGCTAGAATAGTAGAAATCAGATGGCGTTCCCTGCTCGGATTGACCAACTAGATATTAATTTGAAGAAAAGTGAGATACAATTTGGCACCATTCTCGAGCTGACAATGACACCAATCATTGCAACCCCTCGAAATTGATTGTTTTCATGTATTCCACAGACCCTGCGATACAACGTTCGCTTTGTTTGGGCAATACCAGATGCATTGTGCATCCTTTTGTCTGCGTTTATTTTGTCTGTCCTTTGTGATTCACTTAGGCCCGCTTTTTAGCAGCGTTTGTCCTTTCGCTCTGTTATTACTGTCATTCCGAATGAACGCTTGGCTGCTCGCTCGAGAACAACATCCCACAGTTCCAGCGTAAACAAACCGAGCATAGAAAAAAAAATCCTCGAAACGAACTCTATTATTAGCTAATTGAAATTTTTGAACCGACAAACGAGAGATGGAAAGACTTCGCGCTCGCCTTTCGGTGACACAATCCCTTCCAAACAGCAAATCATACCCTTCGCAGGAGGATACCTATCTACAAAACCACTTGCGAGAGAGAGATTGAAATAAACGACAGAAGGGATAATAAGCCTCACGATCACTATCAGGAGGATCAATCATCGGGCCCGGGACTCAAGAGGCAAGGATCTGGGAATAATTAGACGATTAAGGTTGGGTCTCTTCAATTGGGAAATCAGCGGAAAACGAGACAGACGAGAGTGGAAAAAAAAACCGAACAGATGACGCTCCTCCAAACTCTTCCCATGATGCGATCCCAGCGATGATCACTGATGATAGAGCCCTTTCATCTTTCGCCCTCAACCGTTTCCGAAGGGAAAATACGTCAGCTGAAATTATAGGGTACGGATGCGGCATCCTAGAGGCCCTGTCGAGTAGTTCCGCTAATCCTTTGACGGATCGGCTTAGGTGGAAGTTGGATGTGTGGTAAGCAGCATGTCGGCTTCTCGGTGCATCAAACAGCAGTTGTGGCTGCAGGTCATGTACAAAACGGGGAGTGGACCCCTCAGCTGTGGACTGCTATAAAGTCTCTTCAACCAAAATGACCATTAACTATAACACGCATTTCTTCGCACGGCGTAATCACCTTACAAAGTATTCTCACGTCGATTCGCCGGCAACTCTCCATAATCTAATTTGCAAAAGCCTTCAAGTGTATCGTGTTTAATTAAACAAATGACGCAGTCAATCACGAGCCATTTGTTCTTTCATGGAATAGCATAGCTCCAAAATTTCGCACATTGCACATAACCCCTCCGTACATTCTCCTACCCTCTGGTGGCTGGCGACGGAGCGGTACAAATATGCCAATTATGTTTAACTGGTTGCACAGTGTGGATGGCCACGTTCCTACGGTTTTCCAAATAGCGCAGGAACGTAAACACAAAATAGCTGATCTAAAATTTAATGAACCGTTCCGTTTCGGTACCAGCGGACACAGAAATATGGCCCACCGAGCAGATTAAACAACAAGGCCTTTATCGAGGTTGCTTTCACGGAGGGGAGAATATGTTTTCAGAATCATTTCCAGTGTCTGTTCTATTGGATGAAATGACTAGATTTCATTTTGTAGCCAACATTGGCTTTAATTTGCTATTTTTCAAAATCACATGATCTTGCGCTAGACATAGAATATATGTCGGATCAACCCGGAATGACATTCAGTAAACAAGAGAGATGTCAGATGTCACATTCAGATTCGACGTTCAATAATAAATCCAAATTTTGCTTCAAAAATCATGCAACAAAAGTGCGCCTGCTCAAAATATAAGTTTAGAGTACTTCTTAATTTTCACCGAAAGAAAATTTAAAATTGACTCTCGTACAAGGGTTATTGATTATCATTATTGGTTTTTTGTTGAATTTAACAATGGTTTAATCAAAGTTCCAGTTTGGTTTATGCTAAATAACTGGAATAGCTCAGAAACCGTATGTGTCATCGTTGAGAACCACTTTTCATATTTGAGTCCAAACGCCTCAAGTCTTTGAAACATGCCTTTCGTATTGATTTTTAGAAAAATAAAATGATGCTTAATTATAATGTATTTTTGAGTAAACTAGAGAATGAAAGAACTTTTAAAATTCATTCATGGTTTGAATAACATGAATAAAAAATATAAAAATTGTAAAAAATATCACCTTGTAATTGAAATAGAAAAGCAACAATTCCATGCATCCAGCAGCAATTCCAGGAAAATGATCGGATTTTAATCTAATCTCGTGTTTTTAATTTCGTTTCGAAAAATTGCGGAAACGTATTTTTCATTCCATCTTCAGGATGCTTTTTCTTCTTCTTCTTAAATGGCACTTAGGTTCCTAGAGGATCTTCACCGTCTCAACGTAGTATTATTTGTGTCATTTTTGTACTTTTGTGCTTAGTTGAGATTTCTATGTCAAATAACACGCCTTGAATGCATTCTAAGTGGCAAGTTCTAGAATACATGTGACCACAGTGCAAGTCGGAGGAAATTTCTTTGACGAAAAATTCCTCCGACCTGAACGGGAATCGAACCCGAACCCCCGGCATGTTAGGTGTGACGCCAACCACTCGGCCACGGAAGCACATCTTTAGGATGTATAGTAGATGAATAATCTCAAAAGATTTATTTTAGTAGATCGTAATTTATTTTTCGAGCTCCGTAAAATAAAACAAAGAATATTTTTACTATCCATTATATCTTTATTTTAACAATAAAACAAAAATTGAACGGAGAAAAAATTTTGGGAGATTCGGGGTTGAATTTCGGAGAATCCCCCAAGTATCGGATAGGTCAAGGAAATAATAATACCGTCGCGATTGATGGTCAACTATCTACTAAATTTTATTTACAACTTATTATTACAACTCAACATGTGTCCGGCTGGCCGAGTAAGCCGATGACCGTCATCATCGGGTGGTGAATTGGTGTGTATACACGCGTATATACATAATGCGCGAGTGGTAGATCACCAGCACGATATAATGGTCGTGTCCGCCACAGTACTTCCCCCTTCAACTTTCCAGTATTGGCGGGGAATATGAACACGACGACCTGATCGTGTTTGATATACTGGACGATCGGCGATGGATGATGTTGTTCCTCTGGTATTGGTAGCTGGCGCTGTACCGTCGACATTGTCACGATGTATGAAGGCAGCCTTGAGACGATCGATGGATATGGGTGACGATTTGCCGTTGATGTCAACTACAAAGACTTTTTTCCGACGGCGCAGTACACGATACGGGCCATCGAACGGGTGTGTGAGTGGTGGTCTAACTGCGTCGATTCGTACAAAGACGTGGCTGCAGGTAGCTAGCTCTTTCTGCACGAACTTAGATGGTTTGGAATGGTCACTCGTTGGTACGGGACGGATGTGTGCCATCACCTTTCGCAGATCGGTGATGAACTCGTGTGAAGGCTTCGTATTTTTGGACTCCACGAAGAATTCTCCAGGGAGCCGAAGGGTCGTTCCATACACTAACTCTGCTGTTGACGATTGGATGTCTTCCTTGATTGAAGAACGCATACCAAGGAGAACGAGTGGAAGGGAATCTGACCACTTAATATTGTCATGACATTTTATCGCTGCCTTTGAGCTGACGGTGTGTGCGCTCGATCTGCCCGTTGGCTTGTGGGTGATAGGGCGTCGTTCGCAAGTGGTTGATGCCGAAGGTTTTTGCCAGTGTTCGAAATAGGTCCGACTCGAATTGTCGACCTAAATCAGTGGTAACCTTCTCAGGAACGCCAAATCGGGATATCTAACCACTCACGAATGCTTTCGCTACCGTAAGCCCCGTGATATTCGGAATCGGGATGGCTTCGGGCCATCGGGTGAATTTGTCTACCATGGTTAGACAATATGCGTTTCCATCTGATGGCGGTAGCGGTCCGATAATGTCTATGTGCACATGTGCAAATCTGCTACTTGGAACGGTAATCGGAGTGATCGGTGATTTGTTGTGTCTGTGTGTCTTGGATTTCTGGCAAGGTATACAGCATTTCACGAAATCTCTGCAATCTCGTCGAACAGAAGGCCACACATATCGGTCGATTACCAGGCGAGTCGTAGCACGCGCACCGGGATGGGATGCGCTGTGTAGGTTTTTGATGATCTGCTTTCGGAACCTTTCGGGAACAAATGGACGAATGGAATTGGGGTTTTGGAAAGCGGTAAGGTGAACGCTTTTAATCTTAAAGTGGTGTTCGCAGGAGGGTTTTCTAAATAAACTTGTAATTCGGGATCGTTTTTTTGCTGATCGGCTAAGGCGGTAAAATCGATGGCTTCGTTCGTGGCCGTGATCGATTCAACCCGACTGAGCATGTCTGCGACCTTGTTTTGTTCTCCGGGTACATGTCGTATGTCTGTGGTATATTCGCTAATGAAAGCGAGTCTCCGCAGCTGAGTGGGATTTGCTTTTTCAAGTCGTTGAATGAAAGCGGAGACGAGGGGTTTATGGTCCGTATATACACAGAAGACTCGGGCATCCAATACATCTCGAAAATGCTTCACTGCTGCGTACATACCATACAGCTCACGGTCGTAGATGCTTGCTTTGAGAAGGGTACCGGTGAGTTTTCGGGAAAAAAATCCGAGTGGTTGACGGCGGTCCTCGTTTACTTGGTGCAGAACAGCACCGATTGCCGTACCAGAGGCATCGACTTCGAGAGCGAGTGTGGCATCAGTCGATGGGTGTGCTAGTAGTGCGGCATCTGAAAGGTTTTGCTTACACTTCTCAAATGCACTGGTTGTAGTTGAATCCCAGACAAGTGTGGTTCGGTCGTTTTTAACGTTGCCATGTATCATCGCTTGTAAAGTTTGCTGAACTTCGGCGGCACGAGGTATAAAGCGACGATAAAAGTTGATTGCGCCCAGGAACCTTTTTAATTGCATCGCGGTTGTCGGCTTCGGGAATTCCAAAATTGCTGCTACTTTGCTCGGCTTCGGTTTGATCCCTTGGGGTGTGATCTGGTGACCGAGAAACTCGACCTCGGGAAGGCCGATCTGACATTTCCCTGGGTTGATGATAAGTCCGTTTTCACGAAGTCGCTCGAACACCATCCTCAAATGCTGTTTGTGCTCGGCAATATCTTTTGACGCGATACAAAGATCGTCTACATACGGGTAAACGAAATCCAAGTCACCCAGAATCTCGTATAGATGTCTTTGTAGAGTCTGGCCGGCGTTGCGAAGTCCAAACGTCATGTACTTAAATTCGTACCGACCGAACGGGGTTGTAATCGTCGTTTTGGGAATGTCTTCTGGCGCGATTGGTATTTGATGGTATGCGCGCTGGAGGTCGATACACGAAAAGATGTTCTTGCCTTACAAGATATTAGAAAAATATTGTATGTGTGGGACTGGGTAGCGATCGGGAACGGTAATTGCGTTCAAATTGCGATAGTCACCACACGGTCTCCACTTGCCGTTCTATTTTTTCACCATGTGGAGGGGACTGGCCCAACAACTTTTCGACGGCTGACAAATTACTTGTTCTACGATAAATCTGAACTCGCCTTTTGCTTCGTTGAGCTTGTCGATGTGAAGTCGCCGGGGTTTGCAGAAAACGGGTGGTCCAGTGGTGATGATTTGATGCACTGTTCTACATTGGCTTGGGCGATGGTTCATATTGAGTACGGTGATATCGTGGAACTCTTTTAATAGATCGGCGAATGGCATATTAATGTCGTATGTTGAAATCATTGGTTCAATAACGGCATTGACATTATCGACTTCCAAGCGAGTGGTGTTATCGATTAATTTGTTTCGCCGAAGGTCCACGAGTAGGTCGTAGTGCTTCAGAAAGTCAGCACCAATGATCGGGGATTTTACTTCGGCGATTGTGAACACCCAAACGAAAGATCGGCGAAGGCCGATGTCGATGGTTAAACGCTTCGTATCGTAGGTTTTTATGGGGCTGCCGTTGGCGGCAAATAACTGATTGGTGTTAGTTGACCGGAGCTGTTCTCGTGGCGAGGGAGGTAGCACTGAAATGTCAGCACCGGTGTCTATCAGAAATTGCCTTGAGGTTTTCTGATCATGAACGTGGATTCGCTGTATGTTCGCGGACTATTTGATATTGAAACTGGGGAATGATTTGGGTTGTGGAATACACTTCACTAACTGTTCCGTGGATGGGTGTACACGGGTATTTTTCCGTCGAAAAAAATGCACGGAATATTCTCATTTTCGCACTTTTGTGCTTTGATGCCATGCCGGTAGTGGAACCAGCAGATCCACCTATTGCTAGCTCTCGGTTGCGACGGGGTTCTTTGTCGTGGATGAGGAAAACGAGTACGGGAACGACCGCGTTTTGGATCACGACCTCTAAAATTCCCGGATAGCGCTTCGTCCAGACGACGAGTCAGGGCATCAATCCTCTGCTCGAGAGATGACGTGAGCGAAGTTTCAGAGCAATTCACTACGGACACTTCACCACGAGGGGCTTCCATTATTTTGTCCGCTACAATAGCTTGTTTATCGAGGTTTGACTTTGGCATGGCGGCTATTATTGAACGCACTGTGTTCGGTAACGCGCGGAGCCACAGGTTGGATAATACACTATCGGTACAGCCTTGGCCACCTAAACGACGCATTTCACTTAGAAGAACACTTGGTTTTTTTTCGCCAAGCTCCATGCCGGACAACAGGCTGGTTAGGCGTTGCATTTCCGACGGCTGGAAATGAGCGAGAACGGCTACTTTCAGCGTTTCATAACGGTTATTTTCGGTGGATGCATTACACTTCATTAGGGTCGAGTGTACAAATTTCGCGCGTGGACCTAGTGCAACTATAACGGCGTTGTATTTGGTTTTATCGTGTTTCACTTGATTCACAGTGAAAGCGGCTTCGATACAAAGAAACCATGTCTCAATATCCTCCGCATCAAATGGCGGATAATCGATTTTAGCGATGACCGTTTGGCTTGTGCTGGGCTTCACATCGTCTTCGCCTGCCATCTTATAGAATCACTTGCGAGAGTTTTTAGTAGTTTTCGCTAAGCCGCGGATTGAACTATTCGAAAATTGTTCGGTCGGGGTCACCAAGTTTGGGAGATTCGGGGTTGAATTTCGGAGAATCCCCCAAGTATCGGATAGGTCAAGGAAATAATAATACCGTCGCGATTGATGGTCAACTATCTACTAAATTTTATTTACAACTTACTAGCGGCCCGTCCCATGTTTTCCCAAGTTTCCCGCATACTCATTTAAACAAATGAGCCCTGGTGTTGTTTGGTTTGTTCAAATTGATTATTCAATCTTTCCACTTAAACGCGCTGGAAAAGGGAGTTGTATGTATGTAGTGTGTATGTATGTCTTCTATCTCTCTGTCTCTCTGTCTCTCTTTTCTCTCTCAGAAAATTTTAAAATTACCTTTTAGCCTCGAGGAAGCCTGTTGACTGACTGGCTAGAGCGAGAATAGAATTTAAATTTTCTTCTTACTATTATAGAGGTTTGAAACACCAAAGTTCATTTTCCTCTTACCTTGAAAAGTCCAATGAGGAGGCAAAACTAACTCTCTCGTAACCTTTGAAAGAACGATTTTTAAAGTTATTTAATGGCATATTCATTCTACAGTTTTGCATTTTTATTATTATTTGTAGGACAACCTATTTAAGTAGCATTGTGAGAAACATATCAGCCATTTCTCCATCAAGGGGGGACCCCGATCTGGAAAATCGAAAAAATCGAATTTTTGATTTTTGCATTTTTGAGTACTTATGCCCTAGGAAATGTTATCCCAAAAGTATTTTTCGTGAAAATGGATTATCTGAAGCGTTACATAACCGTTTTTCATATTCCTTTATTCCATTTTTTTGAGCTTCTAAACAACGATTTTTCATGTAAAATAACTTAATTTTAAAAAAGACTGCCATTTTGGCATTTTTTTCGAATTTTCAAAAACTATGCAACGCCTCAGGTACTGCCTTAAAGCTTCAAAATATTCATTGGAATTTGTTCTACGACACCCCGTTGCTTCTGTACTACGGATCCAGCTGTCAACAGTGTTATAATTATTATTCGTGCATTAAAAAAATGGAAAATACAACTTCATATAAACCTTAAACAATAACCAAAATACCCGATCATAGAAGTGTATATAATATTGCCATGCCTGGAAAGCATCTAATTATTTGTTAATTTGTGTTGTGTTATTTGTAGTACCGTAAACCGGGGGCAAATTGATCACGATTATCAGAAAAATGTAAATATTTCCGATTTTTTTTGTTAGATTTAAACCTAATTATTTTTGAAATCAGTACTGGTGCTAAGGCCACAAAACGTTATGGAATTTGTTGAAAAAAATCCTTGAGCGTTAATTTGGAAAATTTTTAGCAGAAAATTTCAAAATTTTGCTTCGGGGTGAAATTGATAAATCTATATTTTTCAGGATTTTCTAGTGTCATACGCACAAAAATGTATACAAAATCTATTATTTCTTCACCTACGGTCATTTGAATGAGATTTGAACACTGATCTGTAGGTCATCCGGAGACCATTCCGGTCAGATCAAAAAAATTTAAAATTGAATTAAACTAAATTGCTCTGAAAATTTATGTTTGTTTTCATCAATACGTTTGATCAATTTGCCCCCGGATGACGGTACCGTGTTCTTTGTAGCACCGGGTGAGATTGGATCAAATCGAGAGAAATTGCAGTTAGTGATATCTAGACAAGTATTACAAATATTTTTGAAAGCTGTGAACCGTTTAGGAGGAGATATATTTTCACTACTTCCAGTGCATAATACTTTACTGTAATACAAATAGTTATTGTTTAGTAATTTATCAAAATTTGATGTATTTACACATCAAGCTTAGACCCATTCTCATCCCCATCGACGGTACTTTAGCGAATTAATCTAATCCAGCGAACAAAACAGTAGAAAATTAGTAACTTCGATTTTCAACTTTTGTTTCATTGATTTAACGTTTTATAATACCTGCAACGAATATTCAGAACCCATGTGACCTACCGTCAGAACTTTCTAATTTTGTAAAGTGACGAAGGTTTCACCGTGATAATTTTATGTCTTTTTCGTACCAGAAGGGAGCACACATATACCAGGTGAGAGACGAACCAACCTACGGCTTAAAGTCTCTATAATAAAGAGCAAAAAAATGTACCAGGTGTTATTTGTATACTTCTATGCGAGCCCTAGTTAATGAATTAAAGTTTCAGATACTATAGTGGAACCAATGTGATAGAAGACACGATAAGTCACCAAATAAAACTTAATTATTGTATACTGATCAGTGTCAAATTCACGCCCAAATCCTTCAACGTTGGGACACCATTTTTGACATCATCGGTCACATAATCGCGCTCGACGGGTTTGGTGTGCAAGTCTCCCAACGGGAACGAGATGCAAACGAATTCTGTAAATCTCACCTTCATCATGAAAGTAGGATCGTCCCGTAAACGCCAATAGCTCTACCAGCTTTCATTCTTGCACATCACCTGGTGGAACCAATCGATCATTTCCGACAACTTGTACCGGCGTAGACCAACAGTCTGATAGATTTGGTCTGGCTGTCCGGGCAACATTCGAACAGTATTGCTGTTTGTCGGTGCGCTTGGACCACAATGGCATGTCGCGGAGCGATCTTCCTGGTACATACCTAATGGGCGGAATATGACCGCCTCGAGGAACTCACAAACCGCAAGTTCACATATTTACTCTTATACCTCCGAGGAGAAAATTTTTGTCGATTAGATTTGTGACATAAGTTGAATTTTGTCACTGTTCACTTTAATCGATTTACGTGTTTTTGCATTTGCAGATTTTCAGCTGATTTTCTTCAACATTTCATTGACATGCAACAAAGCAAGCTGTTCACTGCTAATTCTCTTTCTCTTTGTGTGTTAACAAAACATGCTCTCTGTTTATTTACACCGCGCTTTTGGACACGAATTTTTTAAGCGCTTTTATTTATAGTGAGAAAACGAACACATGCACACACGCAGACGCGCACACTTCGCGCAGTGATAAAATGAACAAACTGTTGTGTGCTGTATGCTGGGGGGACTTGGACGCTTTCTGGGACTTGGTGTTATTGCCGACGGGGCAGTGTTATACACACTGCGTACTGCGGGTGCTGGCTCGTTCTCACACAAAAAACACATCGCAGCTGCTCACTCTCTCACTCTGTTTGTGTTTACGTCAAGAATACGACCATTTACGACCGTTTACGACTGTTCACGACGACCGCGCTTTATTTTTTAGCGATTTTATTTATAGTAAGATTAACTCCCTAGCAGATTGGCAAACCCGAAAGAAAAATTAAATTGTTAAAATCATAATGAAAAATATTACTCGATGTTATTTGAAAACTTATAAGACTTATAAGACTACTGACCCTAACCTAATTTCTTTTTCTATAAATTTTCCTGCATTTCCACCAAAACTTTATCACAATTTATGTTCAAGATTTGCCCCCCTAGCAGAAAATCGCTACTACTTGGCTCGCTACTTCCATTCAACCGAATACAGCCAGCAATATGTGGGACTGAATCTGACACACAAGCGCAATGCATTCTCATGCCGTTACACATGGCGATGCATTGTCTGGTAATAGCAAAGGCTGTGTCGGTTTTATTCATGATAGCGTCTCGCAAGTAAATGTATTTTTCTCACGCCACTTTTGTTGATTCCGTCGTAGGAATCGCAGTAATTCGTTCTCTACCTTTGCGAACATCATAAATTGTAAGTTTTTTTTTCCAAAAATTCTAGCTATATCTGTATGGAATTTATAAGTTCAGTTTCTAGCTCTATAACTATTGTTTGGTATGGTTATTATTGATTCAAATCACAAAATCACTTAAAATTTACGACTTCGCACTCTGTTCCTCTAGTTTTTTTGTCGACTGTATTCTAGAAAAATAATAATTAAATGTAAACTGTGGAAATTGTGGATTATATTTGGCAATTGTAACAAATGAGCGGTCTACCAGAAGTATTGCAAATAATGTTCAAACGTAGTGTTTTTTCATGTTAGAGTCTTCATTTTTAACCGTGACTATATTTTCGTTAGGCTTTTCATCAAAGCCTAGAGTAAATATGATGTTCTTTCCGCTTATCATAAATATGATCCATTATTTTTTCTGCGTTCAGGTCACGCGGGACCCATATATGTAATTTTGTTTTGTTTGCTCACTCTGTGTAAACGATTTAAAATGGTTTCATAAATGTCTTGTCAACATTATAAAATTTCAGCTAGGCTTGATCATTTCACGACGTTATTTTTATTTCATATGCGTACAAAAGAATTTTTATAAAGGTTTAGCAGTCTTGCCGCAGCAGGCATTATTTTGAGCGAATAAAAACATTCTATTGTAAATTGAGATATATTTTAATGTTCATCATTAAGGTACAATCAACATGTTTTTAAATAAACCTATCATTACAATGGATCCACCTGCAACCATAAACCATCCTTCGGTTGTAACACAACCGAATCTACTGCGTACTCCAGTGGGATGGTGGTTTTCGGACAAACGCTGAATTTAAATTTATTCAAAATGGTCGCTAGCCCAACCCTTGATTGCATCATTCCGAAACGCAGCCCAATGCAGACACGGGGACCTTCGCCGAATGGTAGAAATGCACACAGATGTCGTTTGGCCACTTCCTCCGAACTAAAACGGTCCGGATCGAACAAATCTGGATTGGGATAATATTGTTCGTCACGATGAATTGCGAACGCGGGTATGTGGACCTTCATCCCTTTCGGAATTATGACATTACTGTTCGGGATTTGATAATTACGGAACGTTTTCCGTTCTAGCACCGGTAAGGATGGATACAATCGAAGTGTTTCTGGAAAATTGTTTCCATAATTAACAAAGGTTGAATTTAAATAATATTACAAATACCTTTGATGCACTGATCGAGATACTGCATATCGCACGCCGCATCGTACGTCAGTCCACCGTGTTTTTCAATCGCACCCTGGACACATTTTCTGGCCTTCTCCTGACATTCCTCGTTGAGGGCCAACTCGTACAGACAGTATGTTTGATTGGACGAAGACGTCTCGAATCCGGCAGCAAAAAATATGAACGCTTGTGCCGCAACCTCATCGATAGTCATCTTCCCATCACTATTTATCAGCTCAATCAGCAGGCTCATGAAATCCTTCCGTGTGATGGAATTTTTCTCCCTGTAGTTCACGGTATCTCTCACCAGCTCAGAAAAGAACTGACTCACCTCGTCTCTCAACGATTTGATTCCTAACCGCTGACACACCTCCGGAAATAGTCTCAGGAAGAGACGAATCATCTGAGAGTGTCTTGGTGTGTCGAAAAATAGCTTACCACACTTCCGGAACTCACTGTCCGGATCCTCGAAGCTGTTGCATTCGATGCCAAATGCGCAGCTACCGATCACGTCTATTGTGAAGCGCGACATGTATTCCTTAACCTCCAACTCTCGGCCCTCGCCTACTGTCTGAACCATGAACGCAGACAGGACATTCCCAGCGGCTGCCAATGTTGGAAACATCATTTTCATCTTGCCTGATGTAAAGGTGGGTGTTAGACGCGCCCGCATCGATCGCCAGTTGTTACCCTCGATCGCAAAGAGATGGGCGCTGAGTGGATCATGCTTCTCGTTGTGATAGACACCACGATCGGGGAAATAGTTGAAGTCCCTAATCATTACTGTTTTGATCAAATCCAGATCGGTGACCGTGATGAGAGGTTGCACGAGAAAATACAATCCGTGAAACGGTCCCTTGTCCTTCATCTGGATATATTGTGTCCTGGAGATATCGGCTTGAGCTTTGTTGCGTCCATCATAAAACGATCCGTACGGAAATCGTGGCTCGATGAAAGGCACTTTCTGTCGGGCCCAATACGAATAGCGCTGTTTCACGTACACTATCAGCAAAATAAGCGGGGTGACGAGAAGAATCACCAGATGAATTATGGCCATGGTGACAATCGTCTAGACCGAACGAAGTCTCACCACAAACTGCTTGAGATAAGCTGAAACTGGTCCATTTTGTGTAAATTCATGCATATGATAACGGCGGATTTACTGAATAGTGTCATTATCTGAAAAGCGTAAATCTGTTATCAGTATTTGGGAGCTCAAAGAATTGTTTAATTGTGGAATTATTAAGCAGAAGCATACAGAAATTTGAAGTTGGTGATCATTTGTTCAATTGAATCATCAAAATAAAAATATAAACTAATATTATTTGGCATAAATGTTGTTCAGACGCATTAAGAAATTTATGTTAATACATAATGAATTTAATTTTTTGATGGTTTGATTGGTAATTGGCAATTGTAATGCACCCAATAGATATTATTTTCCTTTTAGAGTTCAATAGAGTTATAATGGAATATAGACGGTCTAACATTATAGTATGAGATATAGATTCATACACCACCCTCCGTGTTCCTCAGAGCATGCACCTAATGGTTTTAATTTTTTTTTTGCGAACTTGTGAATAGTCAACACTTCACGTACATTTTTCTTCCAAAATATGCTTCTCAGATCGAAAGATTTAGAGTTTAGTTTAATGGCTTTATGTTCTAATTGCCCAAATCCTATTCATACAGAACATCTATGAATTTGTAACAATTTGACATAGGTTTAGTATTAGCCATTTCCACAACACACAAAATTCCTTTAATTAGAGGAAGACATGTAGACCAATAAACACAAATTGACCATCGGATACTGACAGAGAACTTTATCGTTTATCGTTTATGTTACATTTCGAGACATTGTAGTTAATTGGAACCGAAAGATCTGAATTTATATAAATAAAAATGGAAGACCAAATTTTACTAAGCGCAAACCCCGAAGAAGGAATAGTCTGATTTGAGCCGTTTTTATTTTTATTGTGTTCGTTTTTTTCGGAAAATTCTAAAGGAATGTCGGAAAATTGAATTCCTATGTGTTCAAAAACTACATCATGAGGAGCGTTGTTAGTGCATTCGATGTTTGCGCTTTCGAAATTGATCTTTGTTCGAAGGTGGAAATGGATTTTCCTATATTTTCTACCTATTCTATCTATATGAATGAAAATGAAAGGCCAAATGTGTTGCTAAGCGCAAAACCCGAAGGAGGAATGGTACGATTTGACGTCTTTATTTTGTGTATTCGTCTCTTCTCGTAGAACATGTATTCCATGCATCGGATGAAAAAATTATATTTTATGCAAAAATATTCATTAAAATTAGTATTGAAGTGGTGTTCGAAATTTGAGAAACCTGTCATTTGCAAATGAATCAAGAATATTGAGCAAAAATTGTGTCTATAAATAAATTTATATTATAATGACGAGTTCTGCGATTGAATCCATGAACATTCGTTTAGTAAGAAAACGTGAATGTTCGAAGAGTTCATATTTTGATTAATTTTGAGCGAGACAAAGTTCTCCGGGTCAGCTAGTTTCATATAATTTTTTTTCATACATCTCATAAATACAACTTATTCCCGTTTCTACCAATCGTGAAGTGAACTCCATGTAGAAAGTGGAGTTTCCAATGCCGTTTCTAAGGGAAACGTTAGTCGTATTTTGTTTTGTTTATCTTTGAATCCCATGCAAATGAAACTCAAATTTCTGCATTACTCGAGAATTAACAGCTGTCCATTAATGAAATCAAATCTGGCATGTGAAGGTTTTAGGGTGCAATAAATGTTTTTACGGTGGTGAGACACTCCCCCCGCTCTCTAAGGGTGGGCTGTCATACAAATGAAATACAAATTTCTTCATAACTCGAAAACTAATCAAAACAATTTGGCATGTGAAGGTTTTACGGGGCACAAAACGTTTTTATGGTAAATACACTCATCCCCCCTCTCTAAGGGGGGCAGCCATACAAACGAAACACAAACTTCTACATAACTCGAGAACTAAACAAGCACAATTTAGGATGGGAGGGTTTTTGGGTATGAGAAATGTTTCTATGATGGTATGACACCCCTCCAAACATGACAATTGAAAATTTTCCGAAAACTCTGAAGAAAAATTGCGTTATTGCGTGATTGCGTTAGCAAATTGCGTAAAAAACAAGCATCGTTAATTTTTTAGTTTTTGTAGTTCTCTCAATTTCTTTATTTGCTTTTTTCATGTTAAGTGCTAGAAAAGGTAAGAATTTACAATAAATGGATGAAAAAATTATATTTTATGCAAAAATATTCATTAAAATTAGTATTGAAGTAGTGTTCGAAATTTGAATCGTGTTTCGACGTATGATTCAAATCCCGAACACATAATTTTCAAATGAGAATTTTCTGAACTTTAATGTTATAAATAATTCCATAATGAAAACCCTAACATTCTTTGGTTTGTAGGGTTCATTTTAAAAATCCTTTACAGGTATAGACACTGCCTATAATTTATAATATTAAACATTTACTAAAAAAGTGACTATCGAAAACCAATGATAAAATGTTTGCATTAGGAAATACCGTCGAAAACAGGCATTGTGAATTTTTCGATTTTTGTATTTTAATTCCTGTTTATATGTTCGTTTGGTGAAAATCTCGTTACGAATCTACTTTAAATTGTTAAAAAAATCTTTTATGAAGAAATCTTTATTAAAATCAACGTTAAAATAGTGTTCGTTATTTGAATCAAGTTTCGACGCATGATTCGAATTCCGAAAGAAAATGTTTGAACAGTATTTTCCGGCAAATACAGCGGTGGTACACAAATTAGGGTACAAGGACAATCCAATTCTGGTGCAACAGTATAAAAATAACATTTATTAACAAACTCATACAAACTCTTTCCTTGCAAAACGCAGGTCGCAGGTGCAAACCAACGAGAGTAAAATTTATTTTCTTAGCCAAGTCTTCAGCTAAAACCACAATAACAAATCCGGGGTCCTGAAGTAACGGGGTGAATTACATTTTTATATAACATATCCAAAAATCATAAATGTGTTGTTTTTTGTTTTTGAATTATAATTTTTCAAAGTTAATCGTTGATCCAAAACTCATGTGTCCCTGTTTTTCCAAAAATGACGTTTTTCAAAAATGTATAACTTTTGAACTACCTAACAGATCTGGATAATCGACATTTTAAATTTAAGTCAATGAGCTAGTCTTCTTTGAAAAAAATATTCAATTTTGCAAAAAAAAAAAATCCTTTTCGCATAGATCGTCTAGTCGCATAGGAATATCGAACGAAGACTAAATCATGTTAACTTTGAAATATAATAACTCAAAAACGATAAAAAAACACACCTCTGATTATTGGATATGTTATGTAAAAACTCCTCAGCTTTCAAGAAAAAATATAAAAATATATAGCGCCCTTGGTCCCGAAACCATGTAAACTAGAAAAAACGAACATAATCGATAATTACGAAAACTAAATCAAGTTTTCTTGCGAGTAAAATATTTTTCCACAAAAGACTAGCTTATTCGCTTTAATTTGATACATCGATCATCTGAATCGGTCCAGTAGTTCAAAAGTTATGAATTTTTTAAACAAATGCATTTTGGCTGTTCGGAATTTGAGACAAAAGTGTTCGGAATATGAATTAGTGACATAAATGGTGTTCGGAATTTGAGACAAATGTGATTAATGTAATTTTTAGTTGAAAATGAAAATTCTTTAACATCTGTAATAACGGTTTTCCTGAGCTCCTTAGTTTTGTGGTACGAAAACAAGCGTACCCGCAACTTGCATGTATTTGAATAGTCCATGTTAGGGAAATACAGTAGAACCCCGATTATCCGCGAAATAGTCTGGCTAGGCCACCGCGCATAACGAAAATCGCGGATAATGCGATAAAGGACTAAAAATGAGGTGCAAATACAAAATAAAGATATTTCAGCATGAAAACTATGTTTTATCAATACAGAAATCATTCAACTCTCCATCTGTAAGGTCGTGTACACCAGTGGTCAGATAATATGAAAACCATGACCAAAACAAAATAGCAAGTGGCCACCTCTCACTGACAAATTTCGGGAAGCTCTATGCAAATACTGTTGAACTCGCTTTCGCGGATAATCGAGGTTCCACTGTACATCAAATACATTCATTTCGGTATGTATATACGCATAGGGAACAGAAGAGCCACCGACATGTATTTGCAATGTCGACTTCCCTTCCCCTATACGCATAGGGAACAGAAGAGCCACCGACATGTATTTGCAATGTCGACTTCCCCTTCGTTTTGAAGTTTGTTACATTTCAAAACTATTCAGTAAGGTAAGGTTTTTTCCGAACTATTAATAAATGCTCAAGTTCCAATTTGTTTTTATTTGTTTCTACATGTTCAGGGGTTAAATTTTTATTTTACCCCCCATATATTCCGGTTAGACATAGTTCTACGTGAGTATGCGTTTGTTGAAAATAATGGAATGTACTATGGAATATGGTTGCTATTTCTCTCTGCAGATTCGAGAGTCGATTCCGCACATGTCCCGCTGCATCAAACGAGAGGCATTTTTTTTTGTTTTGTGGTTTCAATTTTTAGCAGCAATTGCAACTTGTAAGTCATTCAGCTAGCATTCAGTTGGCGATGGTGGCGCTGATGTTCAAAGTGGGCTTTCTCAAGTCCGAGAGTTTAAGATAAGTTGTCTTATAACGGCATTTCTCAAAGCTCGTTGTCGCAAACTGGACCAAGCACCCTTATCATGATGTAATTGTAAAACATATGGGAATTCAATTCTCCGATTCTTCCGACCTTTCTTCTGAATTTCAGAATATTTTCCGATTTATTTTTTTTCTCCGCTATATTGATCTACGGGAAGAGACGAACACAACAAAATATAGACTGCTCAAATCGGACCATTCATTCCTCGGGTTTTGTGCTTACCAACATATTTGGCCTTCCTTTTTTATTTATAACCATACAAGATATAGGAGTGCGTTGTTCAGCCTGAAATTCCATTTCTGCACAAAAATAAATTTCGTTAGTGCTAACATCGAACAGACTAACAACGCTTATGATGATGTAATTTTCGAACATATGAGAATTCAATTTTCCGAATTGTTCGACCTTCCTTCTGAGTTTTCCCAAAATTTTCCGATTTTTCTCTCCACAATATTGATCTATGGGTAGAGACGGGAACGACAAAATAAAGATGGCTCAAATCGGACCATTCCTTCTTCGGGTTTTACGCTTAGCAACACATTCGGAACTCCATTTTTGTTTATATAGCCTTATTTTGATTTATTTTCGGAGGAGAACGTCTCTGAATATAGGAGTGCTTTCGGGTTTATTGATGACTAGCAGGATTTGCAGAAGCTATTTTACTGTCGTGAGAGCTGTGTTCTTCGGTTAAAATATAAAGGTGATAAATTGTTTCACTGCTAAGAGATACTGAAACATCAGTTGTGTATTCAATGAGTTTCCTCCACACATTCATCAGAGCGTGTGTAAACCGAGGGAGGCAGGATATTCGTCGGTTGATTAGTGTTGCGTTGGTGTAGCTATAACACACGAAAATGGTCAATTGAGAGTCCTGAGTTCGCTTAGTGAGTGGACGCGTTACCAATGCACAATGGTCCAGGAGATGCATTTAAGTGGAAATTAGCATTTAGAGCTCGACAGTTATTCTCTAGACAAAAAATGTCTTCGACAAAGTTGTTACATATGATAGAGCGCTCATTTTCATGTTATCAAGAATACGGTGACCAACATTTTCGATGAAATAAAAAATCTAACTTTCTTATCTCTATAGACAAAGGTAAACATAGTTCGACAATTCTTATCTTTCTTATAACTTTCTTATCTTCATAGATAGATATGAACATAGTTCAACAATATTGTAGCCCCAATTATTTTAATCAACTTTGTAGAACAAAGTTTTTTTTTCTCTCATTTAATATAATCGATTTAGCGCTTTTTCCTATGTTGCATTAGGGTGACCATGTAATAGCGGTTTTTTTTCTCTAACATTTATATTTCAAATTCTACATCAAAGCAGTCTTCGTATGACTTTTAGAGCTTATCAAGACCAACATTTTTAAGGTGCAGAACTTGTCAATATCTGAATCCTACTTAAAGTTGTTGATGGTTATTCACCTAAAACTCATGATTTCAATTTAAATTTACTAAAACACGAAAAATAACATAGTTTTGAAAATCACACATTATGTAGAGTGAACTCGGTTCTTTCAAATGTCGTCAATAAACTTTGATTATGTTTGCCCCAGAAAAAATTACAAACAATTGCAGAGAGCGTATTTTTTTGGAAAAAATATGAATAACTTTGAGTGAAGTAGTGATATTGACAATTTCTGCATTGCGAAATGTTTGTATCAGTATGTTCTAAATGTTTTCGAAGACAGTTTGTATGTAGAATTTTGAATATAAAAGTTAGAGCAAAAACACAGTTTTTTTTTAATGGTGACCCTAACGCAACTTAGAAAAAAGCATTATATCGGTTATTTCAAGAGTTAGAAAAAACTTTGTTGTACAAAGATGTTTCAATCAACTGGGACTACAACATTGTCGAACTGTGTTTACATCTATCTATAGAGATAATAAAATTAGATTTTTTATTTCATCGAAAATTTTGGTCACCCTATTTTTGACAACATTAAAATGCGTGCTCTATCATATATAACAACTTTGTCGAAGGCAGTTTTTGTCTAGAGAATAACTGTCGAGCTCTAAATGCTAATTTCCACTTAATTGCATCTCCTGGACCATTATGCAATGTGGCTTCAAAGTATTTATACAAATTAAGTATATAATGCCGCATATTAGGTATTACGATGCTCTTGAAACCGATATACGACCTAAAACAATAATGGTATACAGGCAAACCTTTTTTTTGTGCGGGGGATAGGGACCGCACAAAAAAAGTTGCATAAGAAAATCGTGCAAAACTTCACCAGCAGCTTAAAAAATCGTGTTCGTTACACCTTTTTTTCCCCTATTGGGTGTGAACCACTGCGTCCATTATTTTGAACTATTGTGGTATACCCTTTTTTATATTACACTTTAAGCTTATCTACTACTTATTGATGAAGGAGTAGACTGAAAGCTATAGCGTGATAGGTGCCAATCAGGAATAATCTGTTTGATAAAATTTATAATCCTGATCGGCCACGCAGACCAAATTTCCTTGGGCTCCAGAATAGCTTTATCAAGGTATTGAAGTCTGCGTCTAGTTAGAGCTCCGCAGTTACAGAGCAAATGTTCCGAGGTTTCGCTTTCGGCATTACAAAAGCGACATATATCATCATGTGCTAAATCTATGTTCTTAAGGTGGTATTTACTCGGGCAGTGTCCTGTAACAAGACTCTGGGTGGTCTACCAAGCATTAGTATTAGCAGTAAATCAATTCTTTATAAGCATTCGAACTGCTTGCTGCTGTAAATGAACATTTTTTAAGCATAGCTGTTGCAAATCAGCATATACAATACTGTTTTAATACCCCTTGTGATTAAACAGCATTCTGACTGCACAATGGCCGTGAATAAGCATTGTGAATGCTCTCAAGTATTCCGAGAATAGTGCTTCTTAAATGCCACGGAAATGCTATTGTATGACTTAAAAATTTTGAGTGTTCAAAATCAAGTGTGGGGAAAATGGAAACTGAAATGGTCTCCACCATCCATTATATATATCTTTCTATGTTCGAAAACCAACGCGCTACTAGTGTATATGCATTAGTAGTTACTATATTTATTTTATTATCTGTATTATAGTGACTTTCAACTCATTTGGCTGGTTCGTCACTTTTACTTCCATTTTTGGAAGAATGTCGGGAGTGAGAATTGAACTCGCGACCTTTAGCGTGAGAGGCATGGATGTCACCACTACGCCAGATCGCCTCCACTAGTAGTTACATCACTAATAGCACATAAGCAATGATAAGGTAGATATATCACCTTTGTCAAATTACACCTATAGATCGACGTTTCATTTTCATTAGAAATTAGTTTAAACTCCATACCTAAAACAACATACTTTAAAATATCTGTAAACCAAGTTCGAAAATATATGCACTATTGGAAATCTTTCTGATACTGATAGCCATCCCTGTTAATGAAAAAAAAACTGTATTTATACCCCTTCATCACACGCTCCCAACAACAAATAACTGAGATAATAATAAATAAATAAATAAGCATACATAAACACATTACATTTTTTTGACGTAGGACTACGTCTAACCGGAATATATAGGGGGTGAAATGGAAATCAAGGCACTGAACTAGTAGGAAAAAATGCAAGATTTGGAACGCTTATAACTCGAGCATTTCTCAATAGATCGCAAAGGTTTTTGCATCAATTGATAGGAAATATATCTACGCATCTATCATAACGAATAACATTTCATTTTTCTTGAGATAAATAATTGAATAATTGTGAAATATCAAGCATTGTCCAAATACACTATGTGCCCATTTTTGATTGGTCCATTTTGTGCTCCTCAAATCGTACCGACCAAAACGGGCAACCAGAGCAGCAGCGAAATAGAATGAAGCACGATTGGAAAGGAAAAAGAAAAAAATGAGGGAAACATTGGTCGCAGTCTCACACATGCGTAATTCTCGAGCCAGCCAGTCAGCTTAAAAATCCCCTCTCCGCTGCCGTAACGATCATTCTCATCCGAACCGTACACCACATCGTTTCGCATCACTTCACATCAACAAACCAACACAAGCAGCCATGGTTGGATATGGCAAAGGAGGAAAAGTGAAGGGAAAGGCAAAATCCCGCTCGAACCTTGATCTGGAGTTCCCGCTCGTGTTGATCTGGAGTTCCCCGCAAGGGTAGCTAGGCCGAGCGCGTTAGTACCAGTGTACCAGTCCACCTAGCCGGCGTTATATAGCTTCGGCCGCCGAAGTGATCGAGTTAGCTGGCAAAGCTGCTCGCGACGATAAGAAAACCTGCATTCGGAACAGAACACATTCGGTTCGGTGGACATCAAGACAACAGGCAGTTGCAGCGAGTGGCGAGTGGCAAACGCAATCGCAAAACGGCATCAGGTAGCAGAAGAAAAAAGTTTGTTCTTTATACAAACTGCTTTGGTGGCAAATCCAGAACAAGCCGGCTTCGAGGGCGTTCGAAATGGTTTTTTTCAAAACCACGAGTACTAAGTTTTCTAAA